>NC_141035.1:45102500-45210000 GCF_052040795.2 Danio rerio
AAATACCTAGTCAAATATTATTTACTATCATCATGGCAAAGATAAAATTAATCAGTTATAAGAGATGAGTTATAACTGGGAAAAAAATAAACAAACGGTCTAATAATTCAAGGGGGTAATCAATCTGACTTCAACTGTGGGGTCGCCACAGAGGAATGAACCGCCAATTTATCCAGCACGTTCTTTTTTAATTTTCTTACCTTTGTAAGTTTTTTTTCCTCTTATTTGCAGCAAGATGTTTTTAATCACATGAATCAAATTTAGTACCATATATATATATGTATATATATATATATATATATATATATATATATATATATATACACGACCCAAATGTTAAAAAATATTGCATTGTCTTCATCATGTAAATTATTCAATAAAATGAATCGTTTTTATTTCCTAGTACTGGGTTGTAGCTGGAAAGGGCGACCTCTCTTTAATCTGAGACTTAGCTGAAAATGGATGAATAAATCTTTATGAAACTTCTTTATGCACCAATAAAATGCTTTAAACTCTCTTAAAATGCTTACAAAGCCACAGGCCTTAAAACACTTTGCAGATGATAAACATTCACTCTATTATGATGAAATTTTTGTTTTTACCTGTGGTTTCTGGTCAAATATAATCCCAACTCAACATTACATATATCCTGCTCTGTGACTACTGACGATGCACACTAGCGATATCAATGCTCAAACCATATATTTTGTATCCCTACAAAGAAAAACTTTGCATTATACATATCACCAGATTGATGTGGATACCATATATTGAAGATATGAGGATCACACAATAACAGGTTTTTAGGTTGCACTAAAGCTTGATAGGTGGAAAAATAGATTTTTAAATGAACTACACTGTAAAAATGATTAGTTTTTCACTAAATGAGAAAACCTGTTGCTTTTAAAATGATTGGGTTTACTCATTTTAAGTACATGAGCTATTAACAGTTTTAAGTTGCAATAGGTTTACTTTTTTAAGTCACCTTGGCACTTTTAAGGCAACAGGTTAAAGTAAAGTAAAACAATCACTTTTTACAGTGTATGTATTTTAGATACAGTTGAAGCACAGAATTTTTAGCCCTACTTTAATTTTTTTCCTTTTTTTAAATATTTCCCAAATGATGTTTAACAGAGCAAGGAAATTTTCACAGTATGTCTGATAATATTTTTTCTTCTGGAGAAAGTCTTATTTGTTTTATTTTGGCTAGAATAAAAGCAGTTTTACAATTTTTGAAACCCATTTTAAGGTCAAAATTATTTGCTCCTTTAAGCCAGTGGTTCTCAAAGTGGGGGTCGGGACCCCCCGAGGGGTCGCGGGGCAATGAAGGGGGGGTCGCCTGGTGATTTTCAAAAATCTATTTATTGTTATAAAACCATAAGAATTACCATATTTTATCCATAACTATACTGAAAATAAAAATAGTCGTTTATAGTTACTATATACTATATAGTTACTATAGTAGCTTATAGTTACTAGTTCTATTGGATTGCGACCCCTGGGGTAATTACATTATATTAAAGGCAGCAATAGCGTCAGATGCATTTTGATTTTATAACATCAGGTTATACTTTCTGGCACATTTAAAGCACTGACACAAATTTAATTGGTGTGTCTGCGTCATTGCATGCAAGGTTTCTGTATTTATAACCCCCTCAGAGGATATTGGGGGACGCGAGTCACTAGCATTGTTATTTTGGGGGTCGTGGGCTGAAAAGCTTGGGAACCCCTGCTTTAAGCTATATATTTTTTTGATAGTCTACAGAACAAACCACCGCTATACAATAACTTGCCTAATTACCCTAACCTGCCTAGTTAACCTGATTAACCTAGTTAAGCCTTTAAATGTTATTAAAACTATTATGTTTAGAAATGTGTTGAAATACTCATATCTCCGTTAAACAGAAATTGGGGAAAAATAAACAAGGGGGCGAATAATTCCGACCTCAACTGTATTTTCATATTTCAATCTGGATAAATTATAACCCAATTATGTCCCAGTTCAGAGGTTGTCTCCTACCAACATCCCATTCAAAACCTAAATGCATCATAACAGTGCAGTAAACCATGTCCCAGTTTTGAAGGCTCCTTCAAATGTGGCCTTAAAATGTGTCCTTCGCTTCTAAGCAATGAAGAATAAAACTGATTCATCCTTTGTAGTCCTTTGACTGTCCCGATATTCATTGTCCAGGAATAACAAGCAGGATTTCCATTTCACATCTAATTAAAGTATTACTTTAGCTTTCTGTGATGTATTTAAATCGACCAACATATCCATTTTTAGGTTTTGAGCTCTAATAGCTTATGACCACTCATACGTCAACTCATACATTAGCAGATATGCACCAATTAATCAGCCCGGGACTGGAATTGTATGATTTTTGGAATGACGGTTGACAATTTCAGCCAGTCTGTTCTGTTATGGCAGCAACACAATATACAATAAAGAGTGTTAAGGGTGGTAATTATTTGTGTTGCATACTTTTGTTTTTTGCATATTTTTGCAAATTTGATACTTTAAAACTGGTCTTAAATTTACAGTCCAAAGACATCCACTATAAATGAATTGAATAAACTAAATTGGCTGTAAAGTGTATGAATGCTTGGGTGTTTCCCAGTAATGAGTTGCAGTTGTAAGGGCATCCGCTGTGTCAAACATATACTAGAATAGTTGGTGGTTCATTCCGCTGTGGCAACCCCTGAAAAAAATGGGACTAAGTTGAATAAAAATTCATGAATGATCTTAAATTTCATTCTTTGTGGTATTAAAAAGGTCTTAAAAAGTCTTAAATATAACTCCTGCAGATACCCTGTAGTCTCAGAAGAGAACCCTAGACTTTCCTCTCCCCAGACACTTTCTCCAGCTTCCCCGGGGGGGGGGGTTCCCGAGGCGTTTCCGGGCCAGCCGAGACCATGTGTCCTGGGTGTACCTCCGTGTACCTCCTTAGGTAGGTGTCCAGGAGGCATCCTAAACGGATGCCAGAGCCACCTCAGCTGACATCTCTCGATGTGGAGGAGCAGCAGCTCTACTCCGAGCTCCTCCTGTGTGACAGAGCTCTTCATCTATAAGTTTGCACGCTGCCACCCTGCAAAGAAAACTCAATTCAGACGCTTGTATCTGATATCTTGTCCTTTCAGTCATGACCAAAAGCTCATGACCTTAAGGAACGTAGATTGACCGCTAAATTAAGAGCTTTCCCTTTCGGCTCAGCTCCTTCTTTACCACAATGGACCGGTCCATTGACCACATTACCAATCCACCTGTCAACCTCACGTTCCATCCTCACTCGTGAACAAAACCCCAAGATACTTGAACTCCTGCACCTGGGGTAAGAACTTTCCTCCAACCTCCACCTTTTTCCGGTGGAGCACCATGGCCTCGGACTCGGAGGTGCTCATTCTCATCCCAGCCGCGTCACACTCAGCAGCAAACCATCCCAGTGCAAAGTTATATGTAAAAAATAAATAAATAAAAACACTCTAGCTAACATAATTTTGGTTATCTCTGTGAATAAAAATGAAATCAGTGATATCAGTATATTAAATCTGAGAATCAGTGAGGACAACACACTATGATGAAAATTATGGATATTAGGGTTTGTTCATTCCTGGAAGAAAACTCTGAAAACGATGAACTACAATGAAGGTCTTGGAAATCAGTGCTTTCTGATTTAGAGACTGATTCCCTCTAGAATTTGCAACCTTGTAGATGCTTTTCATCCTTAAAGGAATACTCCACTTTATTTGACTCAGTTTATTACTCCCGTAAAGTTAAACAATTGAGTTTTACCATCTTTGAATACATTTAGAGTATCGAGAGCACACATCAGACATAGAACACCAGTGGGCAATTCATTTTTCTAAGGGGCCACAATATAAACTTGGGCAGTTTTACAGGGCCGGGCGAATGCAGTAACTGCCACTATTAAAGGGCACCTATGGTAAAAAATCTACTTTTCAAGCTGTTTGGACAGATCTGTGTGTTGGTATAGTGTATAGACCGTCATACTGGGGTGATATGAACACACCCAGTCCTTTTTATTCAATTTAACTACAAAAAAAGGGTCGGCCAATTGGAGCTGTTTTCAAATCGATCGCACCATTACGTAGGTGTGCGATCCCCCAGCCCACCGAATTGATTGACAGCTGCGCACATTAACATGTTCCGGTAGTCACGTGTATATGTCAACAAGACCAGGAAGACATACGCAAAGTAACCGGGAATAAAAGCTCTGTTCTGTTCGCTAGGATCAGCAATCATCATCAAATGTGATTATGAGTAAATTTCACGTTTAAAGTGTTTTAAAACAGAGTATGTGTGTAATTAATTACAGCGTTTTACTTCAGCTTTACTTCATCAGCACAGCCGCGTGTCAGAACAATTATAAAAGAAGACGCTTCAATCCTGGTTTGTGGAAGTTAAATCAGGTTTATTTTGTACATTAGCAAAACAGATATCCACACAGTACTTTAGGTTAGCCTTAACTAGGCTAAGCGTGCTCTGTCTGTCTGTCTGCCTTCCTGTGTGTGTGTGTGTGTGCGTGTGCGTTAACTTTGTAACGATATTGTGTGTGACTCATCAATGCAACTTCACAATACTGATTAGTAAAGGTTAGTTCTTACTGTAGTATCTCACAAACGCTACGTAAGACCTTCTTCCTTTAAGTCTGTCTGTTGTCTGACGCAGCTGAGGGAGGAGGCATGTAGAAACAGTAGGCGGGCAGAACTCGGCTTAAAGGCGCAGTACAACAAAACCACCCCCTGCTGGAAATCAGTATAAAACAGCATCTTGTAAAAGGAATAATGAAAAATTTGATGGGTATTTTGATCTGAAACTTTATATACACATTCTAGAGACGCAAAAGACTTGTATTAAATCTGAAAAAAGGGGTAACCTAGGTGCCCTTTAAGACAATAACATGCAGATCACACAATTATATCATTATTTAATAAACATTCCGAACAATTGCATCGGTGGCTTGCACTGTGGCCTCACAGCAAGAAGGTCGCTGGTTCAAGTCCTAGCTGGGCCAGTTTTCTGTGTGGAGTTTGCATGTTCTCTCCGTGTTGGTGTGGGTTTCCTCCGGGTGCTCCGGTTTTCCCCACAGTCCAAACACATGCGCTATAGGCGAAATGGATTAGCTAAATTGGCCGTAGTGTAGCTGTAGCTGGAAAGTCATCTGCTGCGTAAAACATATGCTGGAATAGTTGGCGGTTCATTCCGCAGTGGCGACCTCTGAAAAAGAGACTATGCTGAAGGAAAAAGAATGAATGAATGAATAAACAATCACAATACGTATTTGTGGATTTTTTTAATGGCTCGTTGCAGACATTTAGCAAAATAATGTAGACCTACATTGACTTTATCAGACCGGAGCATTGAATGATCCCATTTGCATTGGAATTTAAATTAACTAGTTACTTCACGCGGGCCGCTCAAAAATGTCCCGGGGGCCAAATGTGGCCGGGACCATAAAATACCCAGGTCTGGCCTAAAAAGTAACAGCTTCTCTTCTTTTGTCACTCTTAGTTCACAATGTAACTTTAAAGCTTCGGTCATTTTTGAGCGAGATGCTAATGGTCTAATCCGACTCAATGATTTATGCTAAGCTAAGCTAAAATCACTTCTTTAAAACCTGTAGATCGGCTAAATAAATTTTAGAAATGGTAAAACTCAACACCGGCAGCTAGCTCTCTGCAACTCTCACATGGTCACCCACTGAATCTAAGCAGGGCTGTGCCCGGCCAGTACCTGGATGGGAGATCACATGGGAAAGCTAGGTTGCTGCCGGAAGTGGTGTTAGAGAGACCAGCAGGGCTCTGTGTGAGTTTTAACGCCTCAGTATATTGATGGGGACTCTATACTGCTCAGTGAGCACCGTCTTTCGGATGAGACATGCAGTCTGGTGCAATATGGATAACAGAAGCTTGTGGATTTGTCAGCAGTAAAGAATGCAGCAGAACACTCTTTGCCTCCTCATGTGCTTTTACTGATATCGTACTGTACACTGGTTGTTGTTGTAAATGTCCGTTCACACAGCACATCCTCATTGGTTTTCTCTCTGCATCATTATAGAGTACTCCAGTTCAACCTGTTCCTGTTCCTGTGATGAATGTGGTCTCGGGACCGCCTCCTATCATGAGTTTACCACCTCCAGGCCTGATTACAGGAGCCTCCCCTCCGCCATTTCTTCCTCCTCCAGTCTTCAGCCCAACCCAGATGCCTCCAGGTAAATGCTGACAGATGGACAGTGCATACAATAAAAGCATAAATAACTTTATTGTTATATATATATATATATATATATATATTATATATATTATATATTGTTGTGTCACACATGTCTGCGGGGTCTTAAAAAGTTTTTAAATATCTTAAATTTTAGACCTTAAATTCACTGAAATATGGCTTTGTAGGTCTTGAAAACTTTTGAGCAGGTCTTATTTTTCTTTTGATTTACCAACATGGTGTAATTATCTTTCTTACATCCTTACAATACCGATTGTTTAAAAGTTATCCATGTATTTATGCATACATTTATGTATGTTTTGCATAAATTTAGTTTATAGTTATAGTTTTTAAAACTTGTATTGTTTTATGTGTATATAGCAACACTTTGCTTGTTTAGACACATTATTTAAAATATGTGGCTAAGAAATGACTGAATTTTAATTTTAATAGGGCAAGTAAAAGAAATTTCACTGGCCATTACAAAAAGTCTGAAATTTCAGTCATAATGGTCTTAAAAAGGTCTTATATTTGACTTGGCGAAACCTGAATAAAGTTTAATTAGTTAATGAATTTACTAACATGAACTAAGTATGAACGATGCTTGTCCAATATTTACTAATCCATTATTAAAATGAAAAATTCTGCTTGTTAACTTTAGCTAATGCACCATGAGTAAACATAAAGAACAACGAGCAACTGTATTTTCATTTACTAACATCAACAAATACTGTAATAAATGTACTGTTCATTGTTCAGATTAGTAGTAACTCACATTAACTAATACAACCTTCTTGTAAAGTGTTACCATGTTGTGTAATTGTTTAGACTAGTAACTAGTTCCTTTAAAGCAGTGTTTCTCAACCATGTTCCTGAAGGACGATCAACACTGCATGTTTTGGATGTCTCCTTTGTCTCTCACACACATTACAGGTCGTTCAGTCTCTGCTAATGAGCTGATGATCTGAATCAGGTGTGACATGGAAAGTCCTCTGAGCTGGTGGTCCTCCAGGAGTGTGGTTGAGAAACACTGCTCTAAAGTATTTATTTACTGAAAAAAAAGTAATGAAAGGGAATACTGGTCATTTTTAGATCAATTAAATACAGTTACTTGTTAGTTACTTGCATTAAATACTTTAAATAAATTAAACTGGTCTCTATTGATCAGTTCAGAGATGTAGAGTAAATTTTGTGTAAGATGTAGAGTAAACTTTTATACAAAGTATATTTTGTGTTATACTAAAATATCTTGCAGTGTAATTACATTTGTCAACTAAAGAAGGGCACACTGTAAAAAAAAATCCTGGTTTTCTTAATATTTTAAGCTGAATCAAATTAACCCTATGAGTCCATTGGACTTTTATTATGTTAAACTGAATTAAAACAGCTTGCGTAACTTATACAATTAAGTAAGAACATGATTACCTTATTAGGTCACAATGACCTAAAGAGTTGCTGTCAGGACTAATTGATAAAAAATAAAATAAAAATAAAAATAAACCTATTGTCAAACGATTGATTAAGAAACCTCGAACTCAAAGATTTTATCATTTTTCTTGAAGAGAATTTCAATTTGTTTACCAAATGTTTTGTTAGTTATTGACTGCTTAATTATTAACGTTTTATACATCTAAAAAGCCATGCTTTACTCACAATTTGGAAAAACTGAGGAGTTTTGTTCATATTTTCTATACTGAAAAAACATTATTCATTGAATTTACTCTTTTTTTTATTTTTTATTTATTCATTTATTTATTTTTTTATTTTTTTATTTGTTTTTATTAAAAGTACTTGGTTGCAAAAATTAATTTGGGCTGAATTTAAACAAACAAATGAAGTTGAACATTACTAAATTTAGTTTGTTTGTTTACATTTAAAAATAAATCTAAAACATTTTTTTCAGTGTGTATGATGAGATTTATATGGATTTTAGGTAATATTTTTAAGTAATATTGAGTTCTAATTAAGCAATTAAACAACTTTTCATACATATCAATTTGAAAAGCTGTTTAAATACAATGTTAATTATGCAATTATTAATTAGCAATTAATTGTTTTGTTGTTGTTGTTGCTGTAATAACTTGCCAAACACTGATTATGAATTTCTACCTTTTTTCTTTTTACAGTGTTCCGACCTATTATTCCTCCTGTTATTCCATCTGCTATGCGTCCTGTTATCCCTCCTGTTATTCCTCCTGCTATCCCAGTGGCTTCAGTGAATCCAGCGGTTCCTCCTGCATCTGTCCCAGGTAAAGTACAGCTGTTCAAATGTGACTTCTTTTCGGCTTAGTCCATTTATTAATCAGTGGACACCGGTGTATCATATTTTCTCATTTTACTCTTGAACTTCCCCATTCTGGTTACTACAACCCACCCCCTTCTCTGTGGACTTTTTGAAGTACCCATTAAAAGAAAAAGTAAAATCGAAAAGTAAAGCTTTACAGCTTTAATTACGTGCCCCCCAAATTCAACTTCCTTTCCGAATTGTACGGCCCCTGATTTCTACCCCCTCCCATGAGTAGATCGCTTTAGCTAGCTAAACGTAATAAAAAGTATTGATCTCAGTCAGACGCCAGGGACTTTAACCCGCCCACAACAGATAATCTGTGGCGAGTCACGTCTCGGATCTTACTTATCCGATTTAAGATTTTCTTCCAAAGAAAATTTTTTTATAGGAAATACTCCACAAAAATTCCTTGCTCTGTTAAAAATAATTTGAGAAATATTGTACTTTAACTGTACATGCATAATAATAATAATACTAATAATACTACTACTACTACTAATAATAATAATAATATAATATTATTATTAATAATAATAATAATAATAATAATAATAACAATAAAAACAATAATAATGATGATAAAATAATAATAACAATAATAATATAATAATAATAATAATAATAATAATAATAATAATAATAATAAAAACAATAATAATGATGATAAAATAATGATAATAATAATAATAATAATAATAATAATAATAATGGTAATGATGATAAAGTAATAATAATCTAAAAAAAATAATAATAAAATAATAATAATAAAAAATAATAATATATTATTAATAACAATAATAATAATAATAATAACAATAATAATAATAACAATAAAAACAATAATAATGATGATCTAATAATAATAATAATAGTAAAACAATAATAATGATGATTTAAAAATAATAATAATAATAATAAAACTATAATAATAATAAAATAATAATAAAATAATAATACAAAAACAACAACAACAACAACAACAATAATAATAAAAATAATAATAAAAACTTAACAGTTCCAAGTTATAACAGGTTTACTCACTTTTTACAGTTAAGTCAACATGTGGCTGTTAAGAAAATATTAATTATAGTAAATAATTTTTTTTCAGTCTGGATAGGTCATGGAAAAGCATCTGTTTAGTCAAAAAATGTGACATTTGGCTTTAGAGTGGGCACACTGTATTAATTACACTCTGTTTCTCTGTCTTATGATCAGAAACTGCTGTTGAAGAAGCCTCAGAAGAACCTCTAAAGTCTCCCATCACTCATGTGGACTCTATGGGACCCCAAGCGCTCAGTCCGCCTCCTGGTATGGGGGCGGGGCTTATGAGGCCCAGATTAGGACCGCCACACACCCCAGTGAGGCTCCGCCCACCATTCATGCCTGCTTTCCCTAATATGCCTCGTCCTGTTCATCCTCCTCCCAGTGTGGCTCCTCAAATGATGCCACCCCGGGTCTCCAACCCCACCTTCAGCGACGCCCCACCAGTACGATTCCGGATGCTCAGGATGAGACCTCCAGGGCAAGAATTCCCCCCTCAGAGGTTTCCCAGAGCCCCAAGGCCAGAGGAGCCACACTGGCGTGAACAAGGAGCAGAAAGAGCACCACTCAGATTCAGAAGTGAACCACCGTTTCTTCGTTTCAGGGGCGCCCCGCGTATACGAAGCCCATTTGGGAACTGAGTTGAATGTGTTTTGTTTTTTTTTATGGGCCAGTGGCTTCAACTTTTGACTGTAAAAGAGCGGGACTCTGAGTCCTGTTGACTGTGAAAGGAGATGAAAACATTACACAACGCTGTTTCTAAAGTGAACATCTCCCAGTAGAGATGGTGAATACTCATTTGAACAAGAGAAATGAAAGCAGGGGTTGTTTTGAATCCTGCACTTTCTCGCTCCATGTGAAACCTAAGTTATGCTCACTACCTAGTAACTAACTTTATAGGTCTAGTGTGTAATGTAAATAGTCCCGTTTGCACACTTCACGGATGTTCTGCTAATGAAGGAACTGTGTTTGGAAAACGTTCGCTCCATCTTCTGTTGTATATATTTGTAGGTAAAATGAGTTTAAAGCTACGGTAGCCTTTCAGCCCGGAGGAGGAAGAGTATGATTAAAGTCGTTAAAGCTGCAGGTTACTTTCTCGGCAGCGGTGGAGCATCATCTTTGGCCGTTTCATTTTATGAGGCTATTTTTTTACCAGACGTTCTTGTTTCCCTTTTTCTGTCTTAATTGTTTATATTAACATGCTAAAAACGAAAATTAGTAAATGTGGCTTCTTTAAGTGACTTGTTTGGGTTTTGTTTTTTGTTTTTTTTAAAGACCTTTCATGTTAACACTTGTGTTTTTCAGTAGAGGGCGCTGTTTGTCAAGACTTAGAAATAACCCTTATATCAATTCAATTAATCTTTATAGCATAGATAGTGTTAAAGCAGCTTAACATTGAAGTTCTAGTATATTGAATCTTTGTCAGTCCAGTTTTCAGTGTTGAACTTCAGTTTAGTTCAGTTCAGTGGGGTTTTATTTATTACTGCTGAAAGTCCAAACACTGAAGAGCAAATCCATCGATGTGCAGCTCAACAAGTCCCAAACCAAGCAGGCCAGTGGCGACAGTGGTAAGGAACTTCAGCAGTTGACGAAAGTGAAGGAAAAATCTCGAGAGAAATCAGGCTCAGTTGGGCACGACCATTTCTCCTCTGGCCAAACTTCCTGTGTGGAGCTGCAGTCTGGGCGCCGGAGAACGCTGGACGTCCATCGTGTTTAGGCTGGCCCACGGGATTATTGTGAAGACTCGTTTGTCTCTGGCGTCTTTCAGGAATCAGTCTCATGCCCTCCACTCCTCCATGACCAGGATCATTCTAATGATTTAGTGACAGATTGAAAGGTAACGTGACAGCCAAATATAAAAAATGACAGCCAGACTCATCACATAACAGACAGATAGAATAAGTCACAGACAGACAAATATGAGAGACAAATAAAATTAAATAATGGAAGCATATAAATATTTTTAAAGCCAAATATTTAATATTTGCCTAATTTTAAAATGTGCACAGCAAAATTACTAAAACTTAAACTAAGATTCTAATAAATAATACATACATAACAATATTGTCAACACATCTCAGTCAAAATTGGATCATAACTACTTGCGTGTATATCTATCTATCTATCTATCTATCTATCTATCTATCTATCTATCTATCTATCTATCTATCTATCTATCTATCTATCTATCTATCTATCTATCTATCTATTTATCTATCTATCTATCTATCTATATATTTTTATATATATTTTTATATATATATATATATATATATATATATATATATATATATATATATATATATATAAATATAAATATATAAATATGTATATAGATAGATAGATAGATAGATAGATAGATAGATAGATAGATAGATAGATAGATAGATAGATAGATACACACAAATCGGCCACTTTATTAGGTACACCTGTCCAACTGCTTCAGAAACTGCTTCACTGTCTACAAATTTCTAATCAGCCAATCACATGGCAGCAACTCAATGCATTAAGGCATGTAGACATGGCCAAGAGGATCTGCTGCAGTTTAAGCCGAGTATCAGAATGGGGAAGAAAGGTGATTTAAGAGATTTTGAACGTGGCATGGTTGTTGGTACCAGACAGGCTGGACTTAGTTTTTCAGAAACTAATGATCTACTGGGATTTTCATTCACAACCATCTCTAGGATTTACAGAGAATGGTCAAAAAAGAGGAAATATCCAATAAGCGGCAGTTCTGTGGGCGCAAATGCCTTGTTGATGCCAGAGGAAAATGGCTAGAATGGCAACAGTAACTCAAATAAGCACTCGTTACAACCGAGGTCTGCTGAAGAGCATCTCTGAACGCACAACACGTCCAACCTTGAGCTAGATGGGCTACAGCAGCAGAAGACCACACCGGGTGCCACTCCTGTCAGCTAAGAACAGGAAATTGGGGCTAACATTTACACAGGCTCACTAAAATTGGACAATAGAAGATTGGAAAAATGTTGCCTGGTCTGATGAGTCTCAATTTCTGTTGCGACATTCCGATGGTGGGGTCAGATCTTGGCATCAACAACATGAAAGCAAAGATCCATCCTGCCTTGTATCAACGATTCAGGCTGTTGGTGGTGGTGTAATGGTGTGGGGAATATTTTCTTGGCACACTTTGGGTCCAATAGTACCAATTGAGCATCGTGTCAATGCCAAAGTCTACCTGAGTATTGTTGCTGACCATGTCCATCCCTTTATGACCACAGTGTACTCATCTTCTGATGGTTACTTCCAGCAGGATAACGTGCCATGTCATAAAGCGTGAATGATCTCAGACTGGTTTCTTGACAATGAGTTCACAATGAGTTCACTGTACTCAATTGGCCTCCACAGTGACCAGAACCCAATCCAATAGAGCACCTTTGGGATGTGGTGGAACAGAAGATTTGCATCTTGGATGTGCAGCCGACAAATCTGCAGCAACAGCACGATGATATCATGTCAATATGAACCAAAATCTATTCCATGATGTTTCAAAGCAGTTCTGAAGGCAAAAGTGGGCCCAACGCAGTACTAGTAAGGTGTACCTAATATATATACATAGTATATATATATATATATATATAGTATATTTACTTATGTATTATCAGTCATTTTTTGTATATTTAAAATATAATAATAAAAAATACTATTTAAAGGGGGAAATTCACTCAAAAGAAAAGATTAAGATCAAAAGATAAAAAAAAAAACTTTAGCCATTGTCTTCCACACTATTTCTTTTTCCTACTATAGATGTCAATGGTTCTTTCATATTATAAAATATCTTCTTTTGTGTTATAACCACTTGAGGATCAGTAAATAGTGAGCAATTTTTATTTTTGGGTGAACTATCTCTAATAATGTGTGCATCATCAGTAGTATAATAATATATAAATGAACAAAATAAGTATAAAATATGAAAATTCATGACGAAAAATATAAAACTGCACATTCATTGAGCTAAATGTTTTGTTTGTCCTAAAAAGAAACCAAAATAATACTGTCGGACCCATATATTAGGTACCAACAAGTGTGTGCGCGCGCCACGGTGAGTCTGGTGTTCACGGTCACGCGCTCCTCCCTTCAGCCTCGAGCTAAACACTGGAAGCGGAGCGGCGCGCAGGATGCCATGATGTCTCACGTCACCTCCAAACAAGGACAAGACCGGGAATTATGACAGGTATGTGCACACTATATTAAAAATGTACAAATGAAGGGCGTTTGTTTTTGCACGGAAGCGCGCTGAGGCGACACAAACACTGATGCGCGTGACTGCGGCATCACTGGAGACCGCACGTGCTGGGCGCGAAATGTTAACGTTAATTGACTCAGTAATTGTGCGTGTTTATAAAGCCTGCGAGTATTTCCACAACAAATGTCGTGATATCAGTGTTTAGGGTTATCATACGACCCTGTATTTTACGTTCGCGGTTCCCGCCCTGATCAGAACATTTCTAACGGATTCCCTGTCATGATAAAGCGATCTAAATGGGATCCTAATTGGGAATTTTCCAACACACGACAATAATTAAGTCATTTATTATGTAATTTCTTAGCTGTTCTTGTGTAACATAACAAGTGAGGGATTTTAAAACTTTCACGTTATCCAGAATCATATTTCCTCTTATTGGAGGACTCATATTTTATCAACAATGGTTCAGGAAGTATGATGGGACACATTGTGTATTATACAAGGGCTGAAATGCTACTTTAAGTTCATTTAACTTAAATGTAACCACTTCTGAACATTTTGTTTTAGTTATTTTTATTGTTTTCACATAAAAAAACCTTCCTTCAACGTTGTAACAACATTGACTTTTGGTTCGTAAAACTAAAGCTCGCCCTTTACTCAATGTTGTTTACATATTCCTATCAGGATCTACACGAAACCCTCTTGCAACATTTTAAAAACAGTATGAAAATGATATATTATTATTTTAAATGATAATAAATGGGGGGCGGCGCAGTGGCACAGTCACCTCACAGCAAGAAGGTCTCTAGTTCGAGCCTCGGCTGGTTCAGTTGGTGTTTCTGAGTTTGCACGTTCTCCCCGTGTTGGCGTGGGTTTCCTCCGGGTGCTCCGGTTTCCCCCACTGTCCAAAGACGTGCTATAGCTAAATTGTCATTAGTGTATGAATGTGTGTGAATGAGTGTTTGGGTGTTTCCCAGTAATGGGTTGCAGCTGGAAGGGCATCCGCTGTGTAAAATGCCAGATAAGTTGACGGTTCATTCCGCTGTGGCGACCCTAGATTAATAAAGGGGCTGAGCAGAAAAGAAAATGTTCAGTCATATGCTAACACGTAGCCTGGGAGACTGCTAATCTCAGAGTTCTGCTTATAATTACGGGTTATGCTTATTATTTTCTGCAGTTAAAGTCAAGCAGATGCATCAGATGTATGCGCGTGCCCGTCTGTGTGTGTGTGTGTTATGAATTCATCTGCAGGATGCTCAGTCAATGCCAAGGGCACGAGCTCTCCGGTGACCCTGTCCTTATACAGCCCAGAGCTCACTGTACTGCTGATTTTAAACGATGGCTGTGACAATCCATCATTGCTCTTGTCGTTGGAGGTTTTCTTCTTGAACAAATGTGGAGAGACTGGCTTCTCTTGCTGTGTGTGTGTGTGTGTGTGTGATGGTCTGACCCCTGCTGTCTAGCATCTGGTGCGTTGATTCTCAGAATGTGTGCCACATGGTGACGGGCACTTGTTCGGGCATCATTAAAGATGTATGCTTTTGGAGCATTTAAATGAATGGTTTAAATGCTTAATTATATAAGAGATAGCATTTGAAGTGCTGGGATGGTAGCTCAGTGGTTAGCACTGTCGCCTCACAGCAAGAAGGTCGCTAGTTCGAGTCCTGGCTTTACCAGTTGGCATTTCTGTGTGGAGTTTGCTTGTTCTCCCCGTATTGGAATGGGTTTCCTGTGGTTGGAAGGGCATCCGCTGCATAAAACAAATGATGGAATAGTTGGCGGTTCATTCCACTGTGGCGACCGCTGAAATAGAGACTAAGCCGAAGGAAAATGAATGAATGAATATTAGAGATAGCATTTAAAGTGACAGTTTAAGCTTCAGTAGCATGGTGCCTATAGGTGCTGTGGATCGTTGTGTTCGGTTGCTCAGTGGCTGCTTGGGTATTCTCAGGAGCAACAAACAACTACAACCAAAAGTGTTGATATCCTGGTCTCAAAATATTGACCCTTCATTGGAAGACTATCAGGTTTACATCTGCTTTGTCTGATTATAATAGTTCTGTTTACACTAGTAAATCCATCTAATCTTTTGATATCCTCTTGTTAAGTGGCTCAACGATAAGGACTGCCCAATGGCCCGGGGCCAGCATGTGAGACGCTCGGGACAGTAGACAGGATCATCACTGGCCCGATCGAACCAGTGCTGCCTTGTCACTTTAGTTTAATTTGCCTGCAACTATTTGTAAATATTTGCAAATACAATCTTAGAATTGAGAAACAGTTTGGGTTTTTAAGCCTTCAAATTCTACCTTCTCTGTGATTTCGTCGTAAGCGTTATATTGCTTTTCAGTTCCTCTTATCTGATTGGATGTGTGAGCAGGTTATTTTTTTCCATAACAACCAGTACAGCGAAGAGACAGCAACATCAAATGATGATGCTAAAGGAAAACGTTTGTTTTTAGCTTATTGGAAGCAGACATTGCGAGGGTACACAACGACCAAAAAAAAAAAAGTGATGTTTTATACAGTTTGCCATTTTGTTTTGCAATAAAATACCTGCACATTTTCCATACCATGACTTTTGTTTGCATTACACTTTGATTTTTGCTCATTATACATTAATAACCATTTTTTTTTACATTTAATTCTAGATTCACAAACATTTTTTTAAAATTTGTGGCTAAGAAATAGCTATTTACTTTTTTTTTGGTGGGGCCAGTGAAAATATTGGCAGGGCAAGTAAAAATCTGAACCACTTGTCCAATCGGGCCAGTAAAAATAATCCTTACCGTTAAACCCTGTAATGTATCAGTGACGTATGGAATGCTGTTTCCAGGTCCAAGTCTCTACTCATTTCAATTGAAAACAACTTTTAGTCCTATCACACATAAAAGTTAATTTTTGGTCTTTTAATATTACACATGGATATATATATATATATATATATATATATATATATATATATATATATATATATATATATATATATTTCCGCCACATTTATTCTTCCATGGCGGGGCGCCACACCAAAATTCATCCCGCCACAGCTACATTACAGCTTCTTATTAATTAAAACATTTAGTCGTTGTTGTTGTTGTTGTTGTTTTTAATAGCGGGTTTTAATCGCACCAAAACACATTAAAAGGTAAGTGAATTATAACAGAGCAAACTTTTCTGTTACTGTAGTAGGGCTGTGCGCTATTTGTTTAACACTTTAAGGTGACGTGCTGACAGATTGACTGACTTTGACAGGTGCGCGATGCGTGAGGCCAGCAAACATGAAGTAGCTTTAAGTTAAGATGAACACGGTTTCCACAATTATACTTTATTTATAGATAAAGGTCTGTGATTCTGCATACATTTAACATTACTTTGCTGGAGTTTATTGTCATTTCAGTTTACTTCAGGATGCATTAATGCCACTTTGTAGGTTAACTGGAGACATTCAGAAATATTGCTAGAAAATCTAATACATGTTGGAGATATACTCACTACATAAACGCACTAAATCGCACTTCAGCAGTGTTTATTTTAGAGCGCACTAGAAGATCTGCGCTTGAGCAGCATATTTGAAGGCGTGCAAGAAGTTTTGTGCACGAGCAGAGGAAATCGGTGCGCAAACAAAGAGATTGGCATGCTCGTATTAACGTTACATAAATGCGATCCCCGACTTGTAATACTGTGCTCACCACATTTTTCCATTTGTCATTAAAATGACGCCATAGATAGTTGGTAGATTTGTGTAAAAAGCCGGCCGCCACAGCTGGAAAAAATCCTAGAGGAAACACTGTGTGTGTGTGTGTGTGTGTGTGTGTATGTGTGTGTGTGTGTGTGTGTGTGTGTGTGTGTGCGCGTGTGTGCGTGTGTGTGTGTATGTGCATATATATATGTATGTATGTATATATATATATGTATGTATGTATGTATATATATATATATATATATGAGCAATTCCATGAAAATGTCAACCTTGCCATGAAAAGAAAAATGTTTTCACCAAAATAGCGAAACCGTTTCTACATTTTTTGCGCAGGCAAGTGTTTTACAGTACTTTAAAAATACTTTAAAATGTCGCTGTCAATGTTTTCAAACTATTATATTTGATTTACCAAAGTCAAACAAATGACAATTTCACATCCGTCACATCCATAACGAAAAAGTGTCACATCCATAACAAAGCTTTTCCCTCAAAAATGCAAAAATGTCAAAATAAAATAAAATCAATCAGTTTTGTTCTATAAAGAGCCAACTCTTATCCTTTTGTTGAGCATTATTTATTTTGGGTTGTGCAGTTTAATTCACAGAATTTCTACGAAATATGTTGTATACTGTAAACTCGCAGACTTTTTTTGTCACATCCATAACGCTTGTTTATTTTCCTCATTTAAAGTATAAAAATGTTCACAGATTGAATTTTTTTGATCCCATAACTCTGTGGTTAGTTGTTTTGGAAAATATAAACAGATGGTTCAATATAATGTTAACATATACTTTCTCTGCGAATTTATGTTTTGAATTTTTACTGCAAATGTCACATCCATAACGCTGGAATCAGCCATATATATATATACACACACACACACACATATATATATATATATATATATATATATATATATATATATATATATATATATATATATATATATATATATACATATATATATATATATATAGTCCATGACAAAAAAAATGAAGTGATGTTTTGTACAGTTTGACGTCAGTTTGGCAGGTCAGCCATCTTTTGTTTCAAAACACTTTGAATTTTGGTCATTAAGCATTAATAACATTTTTTAAATATTTAAATTCTAGATTTACAAACAATTTAACACATCTCATTTTTAATTTGTGGCTAATTAATAGCTATTAATTTTTTTTTTGGTGGGGCCAGTGAAAATATTGGCAGGGCAAGTAAAAATCTGAACCATTGGTCCGATTGGGCCAGTAAAAAAATCCTTAGTGTTGAACCTTGTACTGATACTAACATCTAAATATATATATTTTAATTTCACGGGACCTTTAAAGATCGATCAGTGTGTCTTAAAGTTATAGAGTGCAAACCAGTCAATCTCTCTCTCTCTCTCTCTTGCTCTCTCTCAGGTTCAGTCCTGATATAAACAGGCTCTGCTCCAGAGGAAACTCATTGTTCTTTATCAGACAGCAGATATGATCTCTGATGAAGATTGGAAATGAGAGATGAGAAGTGCTGGAATGCATTCATATGCACCAATCAGCAATATGCTAAAATAATCAGCAGACTTTTGCCATTAGCTCAGGCCTCATGCATATTTTATTTTATTTTTGACCTGTTTAATTAGCTAATTTGGAATTTACCTTTTTATTTTCTTTACTTGGTTACCCTCATCATGCTGTCATGAATTCACTGCAGGCCTCATGTTTATGTGGGCCTGTCATGTGATTTGTGTATTAATAGCAGGGGTGTTTGTACAGATCTTGACTTTTGTTTCGTGCCGTGATGAAACATGCCAAGTGTATAAGGCCTCCAAATATGCATATTTTAAATCTTCCCGACGTGAATTATTCATATCATACCCACGTCCACAGAATTGTTCATTGACTCCAGAAATGGCTGGGAATAAATGGAGCTCTGTTTTTTGCTGAGACAGTTGGTTTTGTGTTTGTTTATAATAAGGGCAGCGGGATTCACCGACCGCAAACGCTCTTCAATGACTCAATGTCAGAACAACAACTCTGAGGGCGTAACGTGAAGTATTCTGAATTTAATCAAATATTTGTCTTTCAGCATTTGCATGCTGAATCAAGAGTACTGTTGATTCTTTTGAGATAATTTGGCTGTGATTTGTCACATTAAACCAAGTTTTTAGTGTATAGGGAGATTAGGTTTCCTAATTTATGATGTTTCCTGAGGCTAAAATAATAATTATTCCCTAAAAAAAATCAGTATTTATGCTTTTGGATTGCATTATGGGACCTTGATCTATCCTTCAACAACTGTTGTTTCTGTTATTTTACAGACTTATTCATTCATTCATTCATTTTCTTGTCGGCTTAGTCCCTTTATTAATCCAGGGTCGCCACAGCGGAATGAACCGCCAACTTATCCAGCAAGTTTTTACGCAGCGGATGCCCTTCCAGCCGCAATCCATCTCTGGGAAACATCCACACACACGCACAAACACATACAATACGGACAATTTAGCCTACCCAATTCACCTGTACCGCATGTCTTTGGACTGTGGGGGGAAACCGGAGCTCCTGGAGGAAACCCACGCAAACGCAGGGAGAACATGCAAACTCCACACAGAAACGCCAACTGAGCCGAGGCTCGAACCAGCGACCCAGCGACCTTCTTGCTGTGAGGTGACAGCATTACCTACTGTGCCACTGCTTCGCCATTTAACAGACTTAATTCAATATATTTGTATTATTTCTTTTACAATATATTATTTCAAACTACTGAAATGAGAATAAAAGTTACTCTGTTAAACTGCAGAATTGAATTTTCTAAATCAAAATTAAACAGCAGAGATCAAGGTCCCATAAAACAGTTCATATCCATTAGGGTTGTAACAATATACCGGTATGATGGTCTACCACGATTTGAACGTGCACGATTATCATACCATGAACAATTGCATATCAACGGTTTTAACACTTAAAGACCGAGACAGCCGCCCGCGGCTAAAAATAAGTATTGCTCTTAAATGTTTAATAACTTTTGATCCGCTGATCCGATTCATACAATTCAAAGATTGGCATAAAGAAGAGAATCTCAGCTTTCCAGTGCTGTATCACATAACATTCGCGGCCCCGGAGGCTCCGGAATCAGTGCGGTTACGTCATCAAAATTTGACAACGCTGATTTGACAAAGAAACGCTCGTCACTGTGTCTCCCGACAAACCTGACACGATACATTGATGCATTGTCCCTCCTCCATGCCCAGATTGGTTCAAACTCGCTATATCACAACCAATAAGCATAGGTTTCGCTTTTGTTTGTGGACCAAAAACGAGCTTTTTGAACAACACGGAATGAGAAATAGGCTGTACATTTATGCGCGGCTAAATAAAACGCAAAATAAAAAGTTTTGCATGAAATAATTCTCATACTAAGTACTTTTGCATGCACAGCAGCACAGAAACATGACAAAACAGTGACACAGCAAAGACGAACTGCTGCTCTTGCTGTTTTCAAAAGACGCAAATGAAGGTGCAGCTGTTTGTCTGCATTGCAGACAACCATATCCATGCTGGCACATAAAACCTAAGGATGGTCCATATTGAATCTAGTTTCATTATGTAACTATTTATAGTATAGTAAATATTTATATCTATTTTTTTACTGAGGATTTGCACCATGTTTATTTGGACTTTATTTGGACTTTGACACATTATTTATTATTTTCTTATTTTTTTATTTGTTCATTGTAAGTGGTGTTGTTTATAGTAACTGAAAATATATTATTTGGAAAAAGTCAAATTTGCTTCACTGTTCTATTATTTTGTAACATTTGTAACATACCGTATACCGCGAAACCGTCAAACCGTGGTATTGTTTTAGACGATTATCATACCGTGAAAAATTCATACCGTTACAACCCTATTATCCATATACACGTAAAATGTGTGAATCACAATATGAACTGTTAATTAATGAATATTTTGTAATGCGTGTGGATTAATGTGCAATACAATAAAAGTTAAAGTCCTGATATGATTTTTAAATGTTTTAAAATAAGCTTTTTCTGCACCAAGGCTGCATTTATTTAATCAAAAATACAGTGTAAATTGTAAAGTTGTGAAATGTTATTGCACTATAAAAGTAGTGCTATAATAAAATAGTTTAGACGTAGTTTATAATTTAATTTAAAAATGTATTCCAGTGACTTTAATGATGATTTTTTTAGCTTCATTACTCCAGTCTTTAGTCACATGATCCTTCAGAAATCACTCTAATATTTATTATTATTATTATTATTATTAATAATAATAAGATTATTATTATTATTAGTAAGATTATTATGGTAATAGAAATAAAAGCAAAAATGATTGGATTAATAATTTCATTTGAAACTACATACAATAAGAAAGCAGGTATTTAAAATTTTAATAAATATTTAACAATTCAATTTTTTTTCATTTTATAAATGTCGCCTTGATGAACAGATTAATTATCTTTAAAAAAAAAAAACTAACCCCAAACTTTTGACCGGGAGTGTACTTCTCACAAAATCGAACAACAAAATTTAATGGCGTCAATTTAAACAAACTTTTTTGGCTTAGTGCCTTTATTGATTAGGGGTTGCCACAGCGGATTGAACTGCCAACTTATCCAGCATATGTTTCATGCAGCGGATGCCCTTCCAGCTGCAACCCATCACTGGGAAACACCCTTAAACTCTCATTCACACACATTCACCAGTACCGCATGTGCCTCTGCACCGCCAACCTAATGATTTGCAAACACTAAATCAAATACTATTTAGAATTATAGGATGCATGATACTGGAAACAAATATGGGATATTGTTTTTAAGTATTACAATATTTATCACTATAACATTCCTCTAGAAAAATCCTGTTGTTTTTTTAAATTATTTATTTATTTAATGATATTAACATAAACAGGTACATTATATTTATCTGATCTACACTATCTGACAAAAGTCTTGTTGCCTATCTAAGTTTTAGTAACAACAAATAATAACTTGACTTCTAGTTGATCATTTGGTATCAGAAGTGGCCTATATGAAAGGCAAAGGCCTCTAGATTACAATTATTTTACCAAAATAAAGTAATGGGCAGCACAAATGTCTTGATACCTCGGGCTGTTGATATCACTCTGCAGATCTCTCGCACGCCCCCATACTGAATGTAACCCCTGGTTTGTCCTTCACCAAACTTGACTGATTTCTCTGAGAATCTTGGGTCCTTGCATGTTCTAGTAGGTCTTCTGCAATAGTTGTTATGATTGGGATGCAGTTTAACAGATGATTCATCAGATAAATCGACCTTCTGCCACTTAATCCAAATGATCAACTACAAGTCAAGTTATTATTTGTTGCTCTTACAACTGGGATCGATGACAAGGCTTTTATCAGGTAGTTTAATTAATTCTAATTCAGATTAAAAAACTTTGCATATATTTTGACTCTGATTGGCTGTTGTCATTTTCTTCGTCTCGACTCAACCCATTAGTGTTTATTTTCAGCTCTGGGCTCACCTTTGTGCCACTCCAGCCAATAGCAGAACAGCAATTATTGGGGAAGCGGGAATAAAGATAAAATAATCTTTATTTTGGGAATAAAGATAAAGTTTTTGATTGATCAAAATTATATAAACAACAAATACATAAATGTAATTAATCACACATGAATGCGATGCATATATTGTAAATACCATTATGTGCTCTACGTTATGCGATAATGATACGTTACGTTATAACGTCAGTGCTTCCCACACATAGACTTTACTTGGGCGGGCCCAAGTATATTTGGTGGTGAGACATGAATAATACTATTATTAGCATCCTTTTGCTCTTTTTTTGTATCTGCACAAGACTCACGATCGATTAACCAGTGGAAAGTCTTTCCTCGCTCTGCACGTTTCCTACTACTGGTTCTGTGTCGATCCGTCACTCACACAGATACGCCTTTTCCGCCAAAAAGCGTCTAACCGTAGTTTCTGAAATGATATCTTCTAAAATGTCTGGGATTCGGGTTTTACTTTCGCTTTCTAAAGTAACTTTGCCTTTTTTTTGTACGTGTTTTTGCATCACCTTATTGCAGCTGACTGCGCACGCACAGCCGCGAGAGAAACATTAAATAATTAATCATTTAATTATTGACTCAGTCAAACTTTACTCTCAGAGAGAGCAAAATGACATCTACAATGATGCAAAATATTTATTAGAAATGGCTAATGAACTAATTTGACTAAATAAAAAAAATCTACACTTTTAATTCAATTAATTATTATAAATTTTAGCAATAATGTCTATTTTTTATTCATTTTTTCTGATATTTATTTCTCATTTGCTGTATATTTTATTAATTTATTGATGTTGATAGATTACATACTTTATACATAGCAAGAGAGTGCCCTTTAACTGTCAGTGGGTGCACATGACTCCTACATAGCATAAAAGTAAGAGAAATAATGGACTTCTTTCATTTCAACAGCCTTTTTTTAAAATAACTTTAACCCATTGAAAATAAAAGGTGTCATTATAAATAAAAATGTAGTTTAAAATCACATTATTTTATTATTTGTCGCATGAAGTTGACCATTTATGTGCTTTGGTTAAAAGGTGTATTTCAATTCGGCTACCACTGCAAGTTTATTTCAAACCTGTGGGAAGCACTGTGATGTTATACGTTATGCGATAACGATACTTCTGCGTTATATTGTGCAGCCCTATTTAGAATGAATAGTATGCAAATCATAGATATATACACTAGATATCGCATAGAGACCCTGAGCATGCGTCAATAGTGCCGCCACATTGGTACAGTGCTCCCTGGACAAATGTCATTCAACCGCACTAGTCAACACAGTGTTATTTTGTGAAGATACGGGACTTTAGCGCTGTGTACGGGTGCAGTAACGAGCAAACAAAGAAAACAAAGCACAAAGGCAAAACACTTCATAGGTAAGATTAAGTTTTTTACGTTTTAGTATGTTCTGAACTTTTGTGCTAAACAGGTAACGTTATTGATGATAATACAGTCACTTTCTGCATTCACCATGAGGCAAAGCAGCTCCAACTCGCTCTAAATACTCGGCTTATGCTAGTTTTGATAAATAAAATCAGCAAACAATGCAAAAGAAATATGATAACGAGATGCTGCGCTGCTAGAAACTGGTATTATTGTCGGCTAGTGAACGAGTCGTTCTTAACGGAGATTCATTCACAGACGAATCGCTCCCTCCGTAAGTATGAGAAGTGAAAGCAGGAGAGGAGGTGTATTTCAGGACATGATTAGATCAAATTTAACAGGGAGGGTGGATAGTACATTTCTGTACACACAAACACAAGCTTTTTGTCAGGAATGCCCGTGCGATCACTGATCCATCAATGTAGAAAAATGATGTAAAATTATAATTTTCGTAATTAAAAAAAATTGCATACTAACATCCAGGAAAACTCCCGATCATCGATATATGTGTATATCTCTGGCTTTGGATGGCCACAGTCTTCCACTGTACCTTGGTCCCGCATTCATTTCAATGGAGCGCTACCCTGCTCCAAAATGGCGGCTCTATTGACGCATTCCTTCCAATAGACAACAACAGGGTAGGGGACATCTAATGTATATATCTATGTATGCAAATTAGGAAGTACCAAAAGATAAAAAGTTACCACCCTAGCAACCTCATAGCAACATACTAAAAACATTCTGGAAACCACATCGCAGCACTATAGCTTTGACGCTTTTTACACAAATAAACAACACTTAACATTTACTTAAGCAACGCAGCTTCGTCTTCATCCGTGATTGCTGGTTGTGACTCATTTGTGCAGAAGTGCAGTTGTGTTTGCTCAGGAAATGCTGCGATAATTTCTGAGGTTAACACTGGCCGGAGTCCAGGCTTTAATGAATTTGATATACTTGCAGCTTTGCATGGAGCGCGTCCAGACGGCCTGCCCACTTGAGTGAGATAAACAAACTGCTTAAGAATGTTTTTGTTGCATTAAACGGCCCTCTTTGTATGTAATTCTTCTCTTAATGCCTTAATCACAGGCTTCTGGCCAGAGTTGCCTTGTGAGTGTTATTTGCATCTCATGTGGAGAACAGCGAGTTATTCTTTCTTTTCATGCATGATTGTTACAAATTAATGCCTGTGCTTTGGAGACATTGACGGGCTTTTATTTGATCATGTCAGGCTGTTTTAACTTTTTAACTAAATATATGTTGTGTAATCAGATTGTGTGTGTTTGAGGTGAGTTGGATTTTCTCATGGTTGAACATTTAGCCCTGACTCAGGTTATTTGGTTTGGATTTTCCCTTCACGTTATTGGCAAAGCAGTGTAAGACAAAAGCTCTGAAAGACTGTTAAATTACTTCAAGTCTGTCTCGTTTAATATTAGTTTGTTCTTCCACTGTCTGTTAAACAAAATAAACAAGTGCAGAAATGGCATGGGGAATACTGTCGATCACTTAAGGTCAAGTAGAATTTTCTAATATAGTTAATGATTAATGAATAGGTTTTTTTAGTAATATATATATATATATATATATATATATATATATATATATATATATATATATATATATATATATATATATGATCATAATATATATATATATATATATATATATATATATATATATATATATATGATCATAATATATGATCATAATATATATATATATATATATATATATATATATATATATATATATATATATATATATATATATATATATATATATATATATATATATATAAGATCATAATATATATACATATATTATTTGTATATATTATTTAATATCTTAAACAATCACCAGCCATTTTATTAGGTACACCTTACTAGTATCGCGTTGGGCCCACTTTTGCCTTCTGAACTGCTTTAGTCCTTCATGGCATAGATTTAACAGGTCCTCCGAGATTTTAGTCCATATTGACATGGTA
The DNA here is from genome assembly GCF_052040795.2 of Danio rerio. Lineage (NCBI taxonomy): Eukaryota > Metazoa > Chordata > Actinopteri > Cypriniformes > Danionidae > Danio > Danio rerio. The sequence continues at coordinate 45,128,882 of NC_141035.1, forward strand.
GCATCACGCAGTTGCCACATGCCAAAAGTGCTCTATTGGATTGAGCTCTGGTTACTGTGAAGGCCATTTGAGGACAGTGAAATCATTGTCATGTTCAATAAAACAATCTGAGATCATTTACGCTTTATGACATGGTGCATTATCCTGCTGGAAGTAGCCATCAGAAGATAGGTACATTGTGGTCATAAAAGGATGAACGTAGTCAGCAACAATACTAGGCTGGGGTGTTGTGACGATGCTCAATTGGTACTAATGAGCCCAAAGTGTGCCAAGAAAATATCCCCTACACCATTACACCACCACCAACAGCCTGAACCTTTGATTCAAGGCAGGATGGATCCATGCTTTCATGTTGTTGACACCAAATTCTGACCCGACCATCCGAATGTCACAGCAGAAATCGAGACTCATCAGACGAGGCAATTTTTTTCCAATCTTCTGTTGTCCAATTTTGTTGAGCCTGTGTGCATTGTTGCCTCAGTTTCCTATTCTTAGCTGACAGGAGTGGCACCCGGTGTGCTCTTCTGCTGCTGTAGCCCATCCGCTTCAAGGTTGGACGTGTTGTGTGTTCAGAGATGTTCATTTGCAGACCTTGGTTTTAACGAGTGGTTATTTGAGTTACTGTTGCCTTTCTATCAGCTGGAGCAAGTCTGGCCATTCTCCTCTGACCTCTGGCATCAACAAGGCATTTGCGCCCACAGAACTGCCGCTCACTGGATATTTTCTCTTTTTTAGACCATTCTCTGTAAACCCTAGAAATGGTTGTGTGTGGAAATCCCAGTATATCAGCAGTTTCTGAAATACTCAGACCAGCCTGTCTGGCACCAACAACCATGCCATGTTCAAAGTCACTTAAATCAGCTTTCTTCCCCATTCTGATGCTCGGTTTGAACTGCAGCAGATCCTCTTGACCATGTCTACATGCCTAAATGCATTGAGTTGCTGCCATGTGATTGGCTGATTAACGAGAAGCAAGACAGATGTTCCTAATAAAGTGGCCGGTGAGTGTATGTAATATATTATTATATTAAATTAAATGTACATATGGTTTACACAATATATAATTTTATATATATATATATATTAGAGGTGTGAACCTATACTGGTCTCACAGTTCGGTTCGGTTACGATTATCATGCCTTCGATTTGGTTCAATTCGATATTTCGGTGCATCACGGTGCATTGACGATGCTTTCCATATACAGTGTTATATTTTAGAGGAGAGGCTATAACATGCTGTCTGTAAACACACAGAGACACAACACCACACTGTCTCTCATTCAAACACAAACATAGACAGCACCAAAGAAACAAACACACACACACACACACACACACACGCACACACACACTTAAGCGAAGAGCGGAGCAGAAAAACGAAAAAAAAAAACGGAAAAAAAATAAGCACTTTTCCGACAGTCCTTTGCTGAGAGCTCCTCTCAGAGCGAGCTATCCCGGCTAAACACATATTGCGAGGGCTTAAACGAAGCAGTGCTCGTAGTGTGGAGCGAAAAGAAAAAGACAGCTGTGAAACATAACCAGCTTTGTCTTTTTGTAGGAAACACACTTTAGATCTTTTTAGGGTAAGAGGTTTTTGAGTTATTGCCGTCTGTAACTGAAAGTGTGTCAGGAATATCGAAAACAAAACCAACTAAACCGCGCTCATTTCTGGCGCCCTCCTGGATATACAGCACCCTTAGAATTTGCCTATGGTGCCTATGCCACAGGCCCTGAGTGTTGAAAATACTCGCGCTCACCTCCCTCGCGACAGAGCTCATAGGAGATAAATGACGTCAGTTCATAATAACCGGTTATGATTATTACTGAACCGATAACGAATTGTCCGCGTCTGCATCGCGGTGCACCAAAGAAACAATTAATTTTGACACCCCTAATATATATATATATATATATATATATATATATATATATATATATATATATATATATATATATATATATATATATATATATATAGTGTAGAAGTTATATATATATTTTTATTTATTAATAGGAATTAAATGAATTGTATATTTTAATATATTTTTTGGAATATTTCAAACATCAACAAATATTTTAAAAGTGTTTTTAGGTTGTAAAAATGTATTTCATATATTTAATATTTATATATTTTTACTTATATGTAATTGAAAAAAATGAATTTTTATTGGCAAAAAGTTTTAGATGGTTTTAAATGGTTTTGTATGTTTTTCATAATTCTGCTCTGCTCACTCAAAGCAAATTACAGCAATGAACAGTAAATTAGTGAAATGTTTTTACAATTTAAATATCTGTTTTCTATTTAAATATATTTTAAAATGTTATTTATTCCTGTGATTTCAATCAAACATTTTATTTGCATTGTTATTCCAGTCACACAATCATTCTAATATGCTGATTTGCTGTTTGAGAAAAGCATTGAATTCAGTCTGAACCAATTTTTGTTAATTGACAAAATATTGACTCATGTATATGTCTATCTATACTCAAAACACACTTCTTTCCTCTTAGTTGCTGGTTTGATGAAGCATATGTAATCTGTGATGCTCATTCGTGAGCTCTGGATTTGGCCTCTCACCAGTCCTCATGGTTTGTTGGTTTGTCCTAGATACTCCGGGCTTAAGATGACCCACTTAGATACTTTTACCCATTGTGTTTCCGACTGTGTGGCTACACAACACGTGAAATATGGATCACAATACACCTGCGCTCATATTTCACAGAGCGAATGTGAAACTCCACCTGATTGGCTGATTTCTCAGCACTGGCTCTTCTGATGTGTTTTAAATCTGGATTAGCTTTGATTTATGTTTTAAAGCATTCATCCGGTCCAGGAGAGGACAGACGTGAAGTTGGCTTTTGCATAATTGACCATGCATCTTTATTTTTTGTCAGTAATGGATGCTGGGAAGGACTGGAGCGGCTGCTGAGCAAGCGTTGGCCGATAAAAGACACGCTCGTCTGCACACGCAGGGTCTCGGATCCACATGGATAGCTTTTAATCCTGATAAATATGAGGGATGAATTGTCTGGAGGGGAGACTCCAGCTCATGGCTGTGACTCAGCATCTTCTGTCTCTAGCACAGCTACAGCTGGCTTGTGATACTATAGACTGGTTAAAATGCTGGGTTACAAACCATTTGTGATAGGACGACATGAAGGAATTAGGCTGATTTATTAGATTTTGCAAATTTAATGTATTGAATGTAAAACAATTAAATCATCCCCTCAAGAATTGTGTTTCAGGTCATTTTTAATAAATGTAGTCTGAATGAATTGTAATTTGGCCATTACTTTGCTTATTATTTATATATATTTTATACAAATATTTGTATTAAATACATGATTTAGTCATTTTATTATATTTTAAATTAATTATATAATATATTAAAAATATATTCAAGTAATATTGCACATAACTTTTGATTTAATACGGACATTATTAAAGATATCTTTTGTAATATCTATAATGTAATTGATATTGTAGTTTAATAGTGTTTAAATATATGATATATTAAATTTCTTCAAATATTGTTATATTTTATTATTAGATCACAAATTAGGTGATTACATTTGTTGATTTTTTTTCATATAATTTAACAAAAATGTTTTATGTAATTTAATCTAAAGATCTGATAATAAAATAATACAGTATTTAAAAAAAAAAAAAAAAAAAAAAAAAAAAAAAAAATATATATATATATATATATATATATATATATATATATATATATATATATATATATATATAAAAGTATATTAAATTGTAGTTGTGTCGCCTCACAGCAAGATGGTCGCTGGTTCGAGCTTCGGCTGGATTTGATGGCATTTCTGTGTGGAGTTCTCCCAGTGTTCCTTCAGGTGCTTTGGTTTCCCCCACAGTCCAAACACATGTGCTATGAGTGAATTTGGTAAGCTAAATTGTCTGTAGTGTATGTGTCTGAATGAGAGTGTATAGGTGTTTCCCAGTGATGGGTTGCAGCTGGAAGGGCATCCGCTGCGTTAAAACATGTGCTGGATAATTTGGTGGCTCATTCCCCTGTGTCGACCCTTGATTAATAAAGGGACTAAACTGAAAAGAAAATGAATGAATGAATATAATCATATACACACATCCCGTACCTCGAGTAGAAACTAATGTAATCATATTATATAAGATTTACCAAAATATTTTATTAAGTACTTAATTTTTGTTATTGTATTCAATTTAGAAATGCTAAAATGAAGTATATAATAATGAAAAATGCATTTAACATAAAGAATTATTCGCCCCCCATTTTTTTCTTTTTAAAGTATTTTCCAAATGATGTTTAGCAGAGCAGGGAAATCTTTGCAGTATGTCTGATAATATTTGTTCGTCTGGAGAAAGTCTTATTTGTTTAATTTCGGCCAGTAGCAGTTTTAAATTTTTTAAAATCCATTTAAAGGGCACAATGATTAGCCCCTTCAAGCTATGTCTTTTCCGATAGTCTACAGAACAAACCATCGTTATACAATAACTTGCCTAATTACCCTAACCTGCCTAGTTCACCTTATTAAGCTAGTTAAGCCTTTAAATGTCACTTTAAGCTGTATAGAAGTGTCTTGAAAAATATCTAGTCAAATTTTATTTACTGTCATCATGACAAAGATAAAATAAATCAGTTATTAGAAATGAGTTATTAAAACTATTATGTGTAGAAATGTGTTGAATAAATCTTCTCTCAGTTAAAAAAAATTGGGGAAAAAATAAACAGGAGGGCTAATAATTGTGAATATATAATTGTTCCCATGTCTTTATTATAATTAGGGCTGGGTATTGAGACCAATTTGGTGATTAGATTACATTCTTTTTTAATGAAATTCCATTATATATTAAATTAAATGTTTTATATATTACAATTTTCATATCTTGATATTTTGTTTTTCATATTTTTTCTATTATTACAAACACACACATTTATATATATATAGTTGAAGTCAGAATTATTAGCTCCCCTTTGAATCTATTTTTCTTTTTAAAATATTTCCTAAATGATGTTTAGCAGGGCAAAGAAATTTTCACAGTATGACTGATAATATTTTTTTATTTGTGTTATTTCGGCTAGAATTAAAGCAGTATTTATTTTTAAACACCATTTTAAGGTAAGCCATTTTCAACTGAATGCTAGTATCTTAAAAAATATCTAGTCAAATATTATTTACTGTAATCATGGCAAAGATAAAATAAATCAGTTATTAGAGATGAGTTATTAAAACTATTGTGCTTAGAAATGTTTTGAAAACAATCTTCTGTCCATTAAACAGAAATTGGGGAAAAAATAAACAGGGCGAATAATTCAGGAGGCTAATAATTCTGACTTTAACTGTATATATGTGTGTGTGTTTAATAAAATCTAATAACATTGCAAATAAATAATGCAAATAAAAACATGGTAAATGTGCAACAGTGAGATTCATTAACAACTTTTAAGAAATAAAACAGGCCCATGAAGCCTTTGAATGGACATTGTGTATACAAAACATATTGAAGTGTCTATGAAGCAAACTGTTCTTCTCTGGAGCCCTGACAAGTGCTTTTGTAAATGTGTTGCACTGTTGTTAAACATAACACCGGACATGGTCTCTGTTGTGTATTGCCATGCTGCAACAGTTTTGTTGACCTCATCGTGACAGAGTTGTCAACATGACATCAGATTGACATTGTACCCCAATATCGTGGGGATGTTGTACTTTGGTTAAAAATGAAAAATGGGTTGATGTCAGAACCCACTGTCTAACCTAAAATCAACCAAATATAAATGTATAATGATGTTACAGCTTGCCGTTGTGTGGACGTTACCACCATGACGTCTATCAGACGTTGGATTTTGATTACCATACCTGACGGATAAATGTCAGTATTTGAAGTCAGTATGACGTTAGTTTAAGATGTTGGCTCGGCGCTGGATTTTGGTCACTTTCCAACCTAAAGTCAACCAATTATCAACATCATTTGACATCATTATTAGGCGTAAAAATAACATGTTCATTTGACACTGGGTAGACATTAAATCTTGGTCACCTGACGTCATAACCTAAATCTAACTTAATTTTAATGTATTAAGACCTTGTGTGCCTGCTGGGTTAAAACCGGTTATCGTCCCATGCCCACATCCTATTGAGTAAAGCACACACATTAAGAATCATTAGGATATCGTCTTGTTAAATTGAAGATTAAATAAAATCAGTTTATTGATATGTGTTTTACCCAGTCTTAATTATAACGCCACTACAGTTAATGAACCTGCAGAGGATTGTGGGGAAACTGAAAGTAGCTCTGTTCGCCCTGGCATTCAATATAAACGCATAAACCAGGGCCATCCATCAATGCAGTTAATTATGCAGGAGATAAATGATCCTCGTAACTTTAGCATGGCGGAGGACAGCTGCCGTGGAGAAATGTCATGGTTTAGCATATCCAGGCCTTATCTGAGATCTGATACATGACTAAATACACAAACACATGTTATTGTCAGCTTGATGTGATTGTGTTTCAGACGCCGGTTTATGAAAGCAGACAGATGCTGCCGGGGAAATCAAATTCTGTTGTTGATGGGAATTGGCTGGATATTACTTGCTGGGAGATTATGCGAAATGCAAACAGCTGTCAGTCATGTAGTTCGAAACTTCTTTATTCTGTTGAAGTACTTTGAATTATTTTCAACACAGGCTCATTGTGAAAATGTAGCTCTGTATACATTTCTGGAGAGCACGAATTATGTTGCCAGAGCCACGTATGGCTGCAATTTGGTTTTTAAAACGAACGATAGGGGGCGGTATAACACCACCGATAGTTTCTCTTTCATTTCGAGCTACCAGCTGACCGATTTCCTCTGTGTGACTGGCTTTTCCGCTGTTACCAGTTTGCCCAGTGGCTCGCCACGTACATCTGCGGACTTGAGACGCAAAGAGGAGTTGAATGCGATGACAGGGTTTGAGTCCAACAAAGAACAGTTCCCAAAAGCAGGTAAAATAAAAATAAAAGGCAAAAAAAAAATAAACAAGTAAATAACAGGGTGAGAATGTGGTAAGAACTGAAAACATGGTAAAAACAGGCTGCCGCATTTTTTTCTTCTTCTGGATTTCTTTTGAAAACACTATCGGTTGGGTTTAGGGAAGGAGGGTGGGGGAATTGGTCAGTCAGTCAGTCAGTTGACAGCGGCCTCTGGTGGATTTACAGGAGAACAGCAGGCGCAAATAGTACTCGAGAGAGATATTTGAGATCTGAAAAAGAATACACAGCAGCCTCTGGTGGATTCGCGAAAACAAAAACTGCAAAAAACTTAGCTCCTGGGACATATTTCGCAATCTCCAGAAATGTATGCAGGAGTACGTATCAGTAGATTAGAAGAGCCTGGGTTGATCATTTTGGTCATAGGCAGTGGTGTAAAGTAACAAAATACAAAAAATTACAGTTTTTCCCAGGAATTGTACTTTACTAAGTAGAAAATGTATACTTTTACTTTCACTAATATTTACTTTTTGAGTACTCCAACAAAAATAATGAGGAAGTTGGTTTCAACATGGATATAATATAAAAAAGTTATGTTTACATGCACTGAAAAACATGTAGAATTTTTTAAAGTTAAGTAGTTGCAAACAATTTATATGGGCTGAATAAACAAACAAACAAAAAAAAAAACACGTTAAGTTAAACTTTAGTAAATTGAATTTGTTTGTTTCAATTTCGCCCATATAATGTTTGCAACCACTTACCTTAAAAAAAGTGTGTAAATTCTAAGAAAACTGATGGAATCTTAATTTTTGCATCAATAAAGTCTAAATCAAATAAAGAAGCATCTCTGTTTTTAAGATAGACAGCACGGGTCAAACTGTCCCACAAAAGCAATGATACATTTTCATATTTGTGCCAAATGTCTCCACAATCCCTCTGACAATTTGTGCTAAATAAAAATAAATTGGGAACACAGAGATGAATTGAGGGACAAACGTTTAGACCATTTTGAAAACCTGCATAACAAAACCTGATTTAGCAAAATCACTCATTGGCTCAAAAGAACAATGCACAATGTGCTGATTGTGGAGGAAATATCTGTCCAATGGATACACAAATAATACAAGCATGCGAAAGCGTCAAGGCCATTCTCAGGAAACTGTGTCTCATCAGTAGACCCTTACAGAATCTGCATGCTTTTTATGTATTTTATATATATAGATTTGATCATTCAGTCTATTTATTTACATGCATATTCATTTCAGTTATATTGTTGAAAAATATGCACATTTTTAAATGATTTATTTACAGTACAGTTTGTAAATTAATTATAATTATAATTTCTATAATATACGAGAGACTTGTTTTGTTTACCAAACAATTGGATCTAATTTGATTTGCATTGTAAACCTTAAGTACAAGATTTTTTTTTTTTTAAATTACTAAACTCTCTAACTCCTTCCTCATAAATCTGCAGACTATTTTCACAAAATTCTCCACAGAAATAGCAAAGAAATGTCTTGGGTGTAATGTTCGCTACATCATAGTATATTCAACTTATACATTTTCATCTACCATTACTGACATTAAGGCTTTTGTCAAAGCGAGAATAAAAAAAATTATATATATATATATATATATATATTAGGGATGTAACGGTATTGTAAATACCGTCATACCGCAATATTAATTTTTTTCGATATTACCGTAGTCGCATGACTCGGTAAAACAATAGGTCTTCTGAGAAAATTTGCTCAGGCGAATGAAGCGAACGGGATGTAGCGGAAACTACAATTCCCATCAGCCCAGGCTTGGCCATCATCCCTTGCGGTCTGTTGTCGCTACAGATCCAGTAATGCGGAAATGGAGTGTGCTGCTAGTAGCGGGGATGAAAAAGAGCTGAAAAACCCTAAAGCGGGTGTTGTCGCAGCGCGCGTACTGAATAGCGGTGTTGTTGCGCGCGTTCTGATCAGCTGTGTTGTCGCAGAAGGGCACTTTCTATCCAAGACTAAAAAGGGCATGTGCACTGCACAGGTTGAGCCCTGTGTGTGCACGTGCCTGAAAGTTGGGGAATACGACTAATAACAGTCATGGGGACTGCAGAAACACAGCACACTGTTCAGATTGATGCAGACATGAGACCTCTATCTCACTCATGGTTTATCCTCTCAAGTGGGGGAAAGACAATGCACAACGTTACCCACTGCTGTCAACATGGGCCAAGTCATATCTCTCTTGTCCCAGAAACCTCAGTCCCAAATGAGAGGGTTTTTTTCGGTTGCAGGGGACATTGTAAATACCAGCTTTTACCAGATTATAGTTATATGATAATTTTCCTTAAAACCCATCTCTATCTAAGTGAGTGAGTGATTAAATGTTGAATGTGATGAGTTTTCAACAATACTAAATTGAAACTTTATTTTTTTAAATGGTTTCATAATTTTTTGTTATTAAAATTGAAGTTCCTGTTTCAAAGCTTCAGATAGATGGCTAATTTGTATGTCATTGACACTTTTGGCACTTTTTTATAGTATTTTCATAAGTTTTGTTTTTCCTGTAAATGATTCAATAAATACCGTACCGTGACATTCATACCGAGATATTACCGTACCGTGAAATTCTGATACCGTTACATCCCTAATATATATATATATATATATATATATATATATATATATATATATATATATATATATATATATATATATATTGTGAAATTTGGCATTTCCTTCACTCGTTTCTCATGCAATACTTCAAAATGTGGATTAAACTCCTAGAGCTTGAGTGTACAGCACATTTTAGATCTTAAGTGGCTATTTAAAATACTTTAAAAGTTAAAAATTTTGTTACAGACATACAGTCTCATCCTGCAACTATTTTATAGCATATGAAATGTCCCAAACACTATTTTTAGCTGTCCAAAATGGAAAAACAAAATAGTTTTTACTCTCTGATAGTCAAAGCAAGTTCAAATGTATATATGGACATCATTTTTCTCTAAAAGTACATTATATCAAAAGATGATACTTAGATTTTTATTCTAATTAGGTTCTAATAAGCCCAAATAGCAAAGAGAAATAAAAAAATGCATGTAAAAAACACCTTGGGCCTTAAGAGGTTGACGCAGGGACGGAAACCCAGCTATAGAGATGCATGTAAACGGCACGTTGATTTTTATTTTATTTTTTCTGGCAAATACCACTCTCGTTAAAATCAGCCTACAGGCTTTCACATAAAGCCTAGGAAGTTGGTACTTATTTTTCATTTCATTTTATTTTAAGTTTCATTTCAAGCTGGTACATTATGAAATAAAAGCAATGAATGCATTAAAAAAATCCTAAATATCACACATATATTTAGTTAGCTGAACATGTTTTGCTCTGCTGGATTCATAATGGACATGTGTAAGCATGCTTTTATGTTTGAATCTGTTACTTTTAAGGCTCTGTCTACACAACCATGGGGATTTTTAAAGCCACACTTCCGCATGTTTGCGGCAAAAGCATTAAAGTTTAAAATAAGTAGGCTATTATTATTGTTATTTTTCATACATATGGTAGAAAAAACAATAATAATATGTGTAGGTCTACTGTTGGTTTAAATGCTAGGTGTTATATAGACTTTAAATATGTGATGGCATCAGAATATAACTATTAATAATTCTGAAGCTAAATTATTATGTTTGAGATATACATTTATCAACTCATTCATTTTCTTGTCAGCTTAGTCCCTTTATTAATCCGGGGTCGCCACAGCAGAATGAACTGCCTACTTATCCAGCACGTTTTTTCACACAGCATATGCCCTTCCAGCCGCAACCCATCTCTGGGAAACATCCACACACACACACACACACACACACACACACACACACACTTATACAAAACGGACAATTTAGCCATGTGATTTCGCGGCAAAGTATACGTCATCACATAAAGACAGAAATTACATTTCTGGGTGAATTACACTTTATAAATACAGTATGCTGACTCATGTAAAAACATGTGCAACCACCTTTATGCTTCTCTCCTGACTTTGAAATATAATTGACTGAATTGTAGAAATGCTGGATTAAGATGGGGGTGTCGAATCAAGATGGCAATCTTTTAACGATTAGTCGTCAGGGTTCATACGATCGTGCAAAACCTGGGAAAGTCATAGAATTTTGAGATGGCATTTTCCAGGCCCTAAAAAGTTTTGGAAAAACTGAAAAACCCACAAAGTTTTGGAGAAGTCATAGAAGTTACATTTATATTTAATCATTTAGCACATGTTTTCGTCCAAAGTGAGTTAAGCTGTGGTCACACTAGAGCTTGTACTTGCGAAATTCTGTCGTACGGCGCTCTGAAAAGGGCTGGTATTAAACATATGATTAGATGTTAATAAAAGTTAGCGATTGCTCAATATTTTACATTTCTTATTTTAAATAAACTTCTATTGGTCCAACACAATCACCTGATGTAGAGCTGCACGATTCTGGCTAAAATGAGAATGAGATTGTTTTGCCTAAAATAAAGGTCATTTTTTTAAAAAAAGGTCATCACAAAGATTTTCTCACAATTCTGTAGATGTAAAAAATAAAGGTTGATATGAGTAGGCAGTTATTATAGTTTTCTCAAACATATGATAAAACAACAATCTTCTTCTTCGGCCTTAGTCCTGTGTGATTGCAGGGTCGGCTCTTTGGAACAAGTCCTCCATTTAGACTTGTCCATATGAAAATGACTTTTTTTTTTACACATTCCGGCCGGCCTGTCATCTGGGCCTGTCACCCTCATACACTACGGACAATTTAGCCTACCCAATTCACCTGCAGCATGTCTTTGGACTGTGGGGGAAACCGGAGCACCCTGAGGAAACCTACACGAACGCAGGGAGAACATGCAAACTCCTCACAGAAATGCCAACTGAGCCGAGGTTTGAACCAGCGACCCAGCGACCTTCTTGCTGTGAGGCGACAGCACTACCTACTGCGCCACTGCCTCGCCATATGGTAAAACAACTATGATAATATTATATGCAGATCTACTGATTTCTTTTCATAATTCTATTCCACTTATAATAACTCTGATGTTGAATTATGTTTGAGATATAGGTCATTGACAACTTATTAGACCATTTTAATCGCTGGTAAAATCAACATTATATAGGCTAAAGTAGTTATACCGACACTGTAAACATTTATTCTCATGCACAACTGCGTGAACTAAAATGCGATATGATTAAATGATATTAAATGATGTGCAAGTAAGTAAGTACCCGAAATCATTGCAATATGTATCCATAAGGAGTTAAATGTAATCATACTCATTATGACTGTAACATGCCAATGCGTACATTTAATTCGGCTATACGGTTGTATTATTGTTAATATGTTCGTCAGTTAAGATGTTTAGCACAGATGTTATGTATTAGATGCATATAAACCTTGATTGAAACATAATCAGACCGCGATAGTGCAACTAGCGCATGCGCATTGAGTGGTCATGATTAACCTGGATGCATGAGCGCAGCAGCTGTGTTCACGTGTAGACCCCCCCCCTCCCGGCACCACCAGTCGGTTGTAAAATTGACAACCGTTGACGGGTCCGCGGTGATAAAAAGGTTGGGGACCACTGGTCTAGGGGGTCGAATCGAGATCGCAATCTTTTTTCGATTAATTGTGCAGCTCTAATCTGATGCCAATTCGCAAGTTAAGAATTCACCAAGCTTGAACTTTCAAATGCAGTGAAATGCGAAACACATACTTGCGATTCTGGTCTGCCGCATTTGCATGCCTATGAATAGAAGTCTATGGAGCGAAAAGTGCAGTGAGATCGCAGTTTTACAATAGAAGTAGTTTTACCTACTATTACTAGATAAACAATCTATTAACATCGTCCAAAATTAGTTTGGCAAATATCTGTATACTGGAATGGAGGTTAGTTGTTTTTACTTCTGTTCTTGGCCAAAAACATGGTCTCACATCAGTAGTGCTGTGTAAGCACCATCTAGTTTACATAGATATATAATCAAACTAAAACTAAAGAGATTGTTGCGTGTGTTAAGATATGCTGTAATAAATTTAAACGTTCATTGTTTTTCTTATGATTTACCACATACATGTAGACATTACATGAAACATTAGGCAAAGTCATGGAATTTTTGTAGTAAACATGTGTGAACCCTAAATCGTGCAGCCCTAGTTTTCATCTTTGCATTGATTTGTATGCAATGTACATGCAAAAATACTTCATTCCCCTTTCTGTGTAAACCCAACATAAAAGTGTCATAACCGTCTTCTGTTCGTTCAGCGTGTCCTTGACATTCATCAGTGCATTTTGGCATCTTCATGTGGACACAATTTGTTTTATAACGAAAGCAGAGAAAACTGTTCATGTCCATACCCTTGTCCATGTGCACGTGGCCTAAGACAAAAGGTTCACACACTTCACGACTTCTATCATCTTCCCAAAGCCGCGACAAACATGCGAGACCTGGAAAATACTCACCAGAACAACTTCACTTTTGTCCAGCCGCTTTGTGCAGTAATCAGCGTGCAGTCATGCAAACAGAGACATGTGACCTGCAGAAACGCCTCCCGCCGCCGGTGCTGTTATATGTGCGTGGATATAATCAGATATATGAGGGAGAAGATCAGCCAACATGCCAACATATCATCAGGTTGCCGCTGCGGTTACGTGACATGTTCTAGCTGGTCTGCATTCACAGCGACGGCCCGCCTTTGATGTATATTGGAGAAAAGCAGAAGACGGAGATGAGATGGAGTCTGCTGGGGATCTTCACTAATGATCTCCAGCTCGCTCCGGCCAATCCCTTTCATCTGCTCGGTAATACCGGGCCCTGACTCTTTGTTGTTTCAGATTGAGCCTAGCAGGACTGCAATAAATATTTCTTTTTCTTCTTAAGCTGTAATCGAACTGAGGTACGTGCTGTATGCGTCCTCCTCCACTCTTTTGTGGGGTATGGTTGAAGCAGAGAGGGAAAGAGTTAAAGATCAGATCCTGCTAAACCAACATGCCTTGCGTTTATGAACTGGAATCTCGGATATTGAAGATTTCTGGACGTTTTCAGCAGCTGTTGCTTCTTAACAATCATGCGAGTTCAGTCCGAGGTTTCTGGAACAGCTGAGTCATCTCCTCAAACTTTACAGACCCTTAGCTTGTCTAGGGACATAATCGTGTTCATTGCTTAATGTTATTAAATGATTATTTCCAGTGAATTGGTAAAAAGCACAACGTTTGAATGTCTTTTTAGTAACACTCTTCAAAAATTTAGGTTTGGGTTTAAAAATGTTTTGGTAGCACTTTTAAATTAAAGTAGTTAGTGGTGTCATTGTCACATGACAGCAAGAAGGTCGCTGATTCCGTCCTGGCTGGACCAGTTGGCACTTCTTTGTGGAGTTTATATGTTCTCCCTGTGTTGGCGGGATTTTCCTCTGGGTGCTCCGGTGTCCCACACAGTCCAAACACATGCACTATAGGTGAATTGAGTAAGCTAAATTGGCCGTAGTGTGTGAATTTGAGTGTGTATGGGTGTTTCCCATAACTGAGTTCTGACAGGAAGGACATCCGCTGTGTAAAACATATGCTGGATAAGTTGGCGGTTCATTCCGCTGTGGCGACCCCGAATTGATAAAGGGACCAAGCCAAACAGAAAATGAATGAATGAATGAAATTGGCTGTAGTGTGTGAATGTAAGTGTGTATGGGTGTTTCCCAGTACTGGGTTGCGACTGGAAGCACATCTTCTGCGCAAAACATATGCTGGATAGTTGGTGGTTCATTACGTTGTGGCGACCCCTGATAAATAAGGGACTAACCCGAAGGAAAATTAATAAATGAATAGTTAATGTTAGTTATTGTGTTTACTAACATAATGTAAATAATGTCCACTTATTTACTAGTACCTTTTGTAAACTGCTTTGGAATGATAACTGTTGTGAAAAACGACACAGATTATCTTAGGATCAATAGATTCAATGCAGTATTCATTCATCTTTGATAACATTAGTTATTTAACAAATACTGCAAATAATATATATAAAGTAAGTAACTTTCTGAGTTGATTTATCTTTTTTGTAGTGCTGTATTTATACCATGGTTATCTGGAAGTGTTTGCTTTGCTTTGGCTATTTCAGGATTAATTATTTTCTGATCTCCTGCTTGCAATAGAAAAATACTGGAAAATCTCTGCACACTGATGGCATTTCATGCTGTTCAGCCTTATAATCTTAAAATGTGAGCAAAATCACCTGTTTTGTCTTCAGCTTAAACATTACGCTAGAGAATCATTCAAATGCTAGTTCTAAAGTGACGTTGGTGAATGAGCAATGGTTTCTGCTGTTCTAACATCAGCTGCAGACATGAATGAATGGCAGAAGAAAGTAGTTTCTCATACAACAGGATTTTTGAGACTCTTAATTTTCTTTTTTATGCACTTGATTATGCTGTCGAACTGTTGTATAAACACAATATCACACGAAGTATGACACTCACATTGTATCACACTCAGTTAGCAGTGCGATATGGCTCTATATCAGCACTGCTGGGGCACTAAGGCACTCGACCTGCGGTCTTGAGCAGACGCACGCCTCCCACCGGTGCTGATATACAGCGATATTGCACTACTACTTGTGTGGTATTGCTCATATATATCTCAATCAGAATAAGTATGTTGCTTTATTTTGAATGACAGTTTGATATTTTAAAGCAAAATTTTGAATATATAGTATATCGAAATATATATATATATATTAGGGGTGTAACAATATTACAAACCGAACCAAAATGTCGCGATACACCAACCACGATACGTATCGCGAAACTCTCGTGGCATACTGCGGTACTCTCACGCCCCCTACTGCCAATTGTTGAGGTCTAACTAATTAAACCAATTTAAACACAGCTTTATTTTATCACAGTTGATTACATTGCATTAGTAATAATGAGCTTTTGTTCTAAGTATTATATTCTAAAGTTAGTATTTTCCAAGTGCATGTCATGTGACTTGAATAAGCGATCACACTTGGTTACTACTGTATTAGCAGGATGGCGGCTTTACATAGTACTGAAATTGCAGATCCCCCAGACACATTTAAGTTGCCTGTGTGGGAACATTTTGGTTTTCCAGTGGAGTACAGGAATAGAATTCCTGTCGTAGTCAAAGCGCACGCCCATCTGTCGTAACTTTCACGAAACTTACTTATAAGTACTTATAACTTACTTACTTATAATTACTTATGTCGTCACTGGTGCTCATATATATGTATAATATATGTATGTTTATGTGCACATTATTTAGCATCATTACTCCAGTGTCACACAGTTTTTCAGAAACCATTTTAATATTCTAATTTGCTGCTTAAGAATGTTCCTTATTATTATAAATATTATTATTATCAAATTATATGGTGTAATAATTATTATTTTTCCATGTAAATTTTCATTCATTCATTCAACGGTTACAAATTATTTTGAACACTTATGTGTTTTAGCCAATTAACCACAATTTTAAAGTTTTTCAAGATTTCACACTTAGATATTGTTTGACAACTGTTAGCAAGTTTGGCATGCTGTCCTGGGAGAGAACACTGAGCTCGGAGACAGTTGAGCCCAGGGCTCCCGCCAGGTCCATAGAGCATGTGAGGGGAGTACAAGATCAGGTGGTTCTCGAGAGCTCCCCTATAGTAAAGGAGGAAAGGAGGAGAAATGGGTGGATGGGGGGTTTCTTCGGAAAACGAAGATAAGGGAGTAAATCTAGCTAGGCTACTTGAAGTGAGTTAAGGCTGATTTATACTTCTGGATCAAACGCTTGCGTATGCTACGGCATTGACGCATAGCCCTTCGCATGACGCATGGCCGTCGGCGTCACTGAAGTGCACCTCTCAAAAAATGTAACTAAAAATGTAACTCTGTGATTCGTCGGCTTGGTAGCGCTGACGAGTCTGGGCGGGCCAGAGAGCCGCGCAAATGGCGCGAGCCCAATAGAGTGTTTGTTTACAAGTGTGGAGTCCCGTGAAGGAGCTCCAGATGGAAAGTTTTGTTTTGTGTTTACCTCATAGTTAAAGTTGTTGCTCGTCCGCTGGTTCCTGTTTGAGCCACTTGTACATCCAGGAAGTGTTCATGAAAAGCAAAACAGCAGTGAAGAAACTCAACACAGAGGAACATTTACACCTCACTGCCAACTAGCGTTTCAGAAGTGTTAATGCAGACCAACAGAGACAGCACACAGAAGTATAAATGCACAGCTACGCGCGTTGCATGCACCGATGGTTACGCCGGTCACTTGACGCAGAAGTATAAACCAGGCTTTAGGATAGATCTGATTGGCTAACTAATGAATGTAGATGGGTGGCCAGCTGCAATCATATCATGTGCTCCTCTCGAAATTAGTTTGTAAAACTTCACTTATTTCCATATTTGTTAGTTTTCAGATGTTCTGCAGACATCTGTCTATTAGGGTTTTTTAATGACTAAAGGTACTTTTAACATTCACTTTTCTACCACTTTTTAATGAACTGACACATTAAAGAGCCCTGTATTACAGTTATTTGATTAGAAACCGATACTATAAATTGTGACAGATTTTCATTTGCTTGTTTAAAAAAATGGTGCCATGAGCTTTATTATATGACTATAATAAAAACTTAAATAGAAAAATGAACACTAAAGAAACACTCACATTAGTGGTGCAGTGTTTCTCGTCTCTGTCATGTATTACAATCAGATTAAAATGTGATTCCCAGACCGCGTCATGTTTCTGTCTACCTTTCTGCCGTGCCAGTCCATTGTTTCCAGTGCCATGAATATGTATCGTCTCTGAACGTGAATCCAGATAGCTGTGAGCAAATCTAAAGCGCATTTCTGTGGAGCTGTCGTGCCGATGACTTTATATGAAAATCCCAGTCTGGCTGCTAGCTTTAGCATTCACGTAAGCCTCTCTCCTGGGTCATTGTTGAAATACTGTGAATTCATGAACAGCAGATGCTGGAGAATGTAGCGAGATGTAAAACAGCTTCTCAGTGAGAACAGTCATGTTTTTGTCTCAGTTGGAGATGCTTTTTTGAATTCCTCTGTGGCGAACATCAGAAAAGCTAATGCAAACACTGCGGATGGGGAGGGGGAGATCCCTGACCGAAATTGAAAGTGACGTGTCGCCTCAGTTTGAAGGAGGACTTCATGTTTTCTTGTTCTGGTTTAAGAGAGGTGATCTCCACAAGTGTTATGGCCTGACTCCCAAAAACATCTTAACCTAAAGTCGGAATGAAATTAAAATCTACTCTTCTTCTTTTTATGTTTACGAATTAGTTCTTGTTATCAACAATGTTCATTATTGGATCCTCATAATATTTTGTCAAACATCTTACTCTAAAATACTTCTGGTCACATGGTCTGCCAATAGGGAAGGGCTATTAGGGCATGTCTCGTTGAATTTGTCAATCTTCCTTCATTTCTTAGCAGCACCCATCTTCCAATCCAATCGGCTTCCGAAGGACAAAACGATTCAGCCAGTTTCAAATCTGTCAGCTTTTGTGTTTTTGACTGTTTGGTGCTGTCTAGTGATTAAATAATGCAGGTTAGTAGCGATGGGTATCGTTAAGGTTTAACGGGATTACAACTTTTATCGATACCACTTATCGGTTCGGTACTTTAACGGCTCTCGTATCGGTGCTTTTTGTGGTGTTTTTTTTTTTTTAATGAAAAAAACAAAACAATAATTGAACAAAATTAACAACACTTTTTATTATTATTATGTTTTTATGTAAAATAATATGAAACCAATAATTGTAAAACAAATAAATATTTTTTTTCTTGTAAAATAATATATAATGGTTTCAAGGAAAATGACTCTCAGTTTTTAACCACTCTTCTGGAAAAAAATCAACATGTTTGACTTTTCTGTCAGAAGTTAGGATCTTCCTTGGTTTATTGTGCTCCCTGCAGTTGAAAATATCCTCTTTTAGTTGCAAAATGCAGTATAATGATATAATGTTTATGATTTTTCATAAACGCATTCTCATAAATGAGTTAACAGTGTTTTGGGAGTTAACTGTGTTTTTTAATAGAGTTTTGGAGCATCTTGCAATGTAAAAATAGGCTTTCTAAATAAGCATAGTTTAATAATAGGCTATTTATAGGCTATATTTGTAAATACAGCTGATGTAAAAGCATTTTTAATGTTTAAGATTTATTTAGGCCACTGCAGAAAAAAATAATCTTTTTCATTGTAACCGAATGTGTGCAATTATTTAACTATTAATATTATATAATAATTAATAATCCTATTTAATTTAGGTGATTGACTGCTGACATAGCGATATGGATGATGTAACATTACCGTGAGTAGCTAGGCAGTCAAAAACTTTTCATTTGTCTTTCTGCAGTTATTGCACTTTTTAAAGATACTTTCACTTAGCCAGATTGCCTGCTTATACAAGAAAACAACTTGTTGCGTTTGTTGCAGCGGGCAGTGTCGCTCTCTACTCGGGACAGCCCGTTATGTTCAATCCGCAAGCTTACGAGCTATGTGTGTGCGCTTAACGCGAGTTTGTGTCGCAAGCTATGTGTGTGAGCTTAACACGAGTCTGTGTCGCAAACTATGTGTGTGCGCTTAGCGCGAGCCTCCGCTAGGTGCGCACACAGCCGAGAACTATGGCTTTTATACTTGACGCACTAGCCGTAAACACAAGCATTTCTCATGTGAGAATGCCAACTGTGTGGATGAGGTTTATCAGTTAAATTATGCTGCTGTAAGTATTGTTTACTCAGCAATAATTCTCCAGTACCGATAGCAGAACCGTTAACATCAGAGCTTATCGATACTTTGGTCTCTTATATTTTAGCACAGATACCGATAAAGTACAGAGTTTCGGTACCTATCCCTACAGGTTAGTGTATACTCCATCAGCTGTTTTCGTTTCTGTCAGCTTTGTGTTTTTCACTTATTTGTCGCCATCTTGTGACTAAATAGTGCACAGGTTAGTGTATACTCCATCAGCTGTTTTCGTTTCTGTCAGCTTTGCATTTTTGACTGTTTGGCGCCATCTTGTGACTGAATAATGTGCAGGTTAGTGTATACTCTATCAGCTGTTTTCGTGCTTTGTGTTTTTATAAGGAAATAATATACTAGTACTACTCAGAACAATGTTTTATGTCTAATTTTTATGTTTTGTGGCAAATAGGTATGTTATTATTGAGATGTATTAATACATCCCAGACGGTTGCTTTTGCAAAACAAAGCCCTCACGTCTGAAAGGACCTTAATGCATCCTTGTTTCTTCCCTGCCTAGATAAATGTAATTTTATTTGTTTTCATCCATGTATATTATATCTATTTTGTGGCAGTACTGCAGGCCGAGATTAACGGCATGAACCCAAAGTCAACATCAAATATGTTCAGATATGGTTAAATATAATAATAATAATAATTATATATATATATATAAAACACTACCACGACCCCATGCCATAGTATCGTCTATTGCCGATCTCACAGGGAGGCAATATGTTGATCTAAAAATTTCATATATCGCCCAACACTACTACATTTGATGAGTTGCTAAAATTTTATCAGTGCTGTTGTATCATAAACATGGACTCTAATTTCAGACGTATTTGACTACCAAATGGCAAACTGAGCAGTCAGAATCAAGTCAAATCAAAAGAGTCAAGTATTGTGCTTATTTACAGCTCCAACATGCTAATAACTTCACAGTTTAGCAACAATTGATTCCTTAAGAAGAAGAATTTCTCGTGGATTTGCGGTCACTTCCTGTTTTGATACTGTAAAATGATTATTTTGTCATATTTTCCCAAAACTATCATGTTAAAACAGCCTGAGGATGTGAAGCGTCATGAATGCTGCGCTGCTTTATAATAGATGCACTGTGTCGAGGAATGAATGATTTGTTGTGGTGGATTAAGGATGGTTTTGTGATGGTTTATCATGTGTTTTCCTGTGGGTTCAGACGGCCTTGTCTTCACCCGATCACTGTCACATCACGTCTGTCTGTCTCTCTCTCTCCCCTGAAACACAACACAGACTCGTCTCATTAAAGCTGATGTGTGTCATTCCTGAACACTGAACATCTAGGAAATTACACGTACAGCTTTTACTTTCACAACACATCCAGGGTTCAGTGCTTTGGATTTTTTCTACGGGCCCGATTGGATCATTTTTTAAATGATGTGTCAAAAGCCAAACATAGTTTTATACACACACTTTTATTCAGCATAACTTTTCTTTAAATACAACCGACAGTTAAATAAATTACAGTAGTGATGAAACTAAATATAAAATAAAAATAATAATAAAAAAATAAGTATATAAAGTGAAAATGTGCACTTGACGGTGGCGCAGCGGTTAGCATTATCGCCTCACAGCAAGAAGGTCGATGTTTTGAGCCTTGGCTGGGTCAGTTGGCATTTCTGTGTAGTTTGCATGTTCTCCTCATGTTTGCATGGGTTTCCTTTGGGTGCTCCGTTTTCCCCCACAGTCCAAAGACATCTAAAATTGTCCGTAGTGTATGTGTGTGAATGAGTGTGTATGGATGTTTGCCAGTGATGGGTTGCGGCTGGAAGGGCATACACTGCGTAAAACATATGCTGGATAAGTTGGCGGTTCATTTCACTGTGATGACCCTAGATTAATAAAGGGCCAAAGCGAAAAAGAAAAATGAATGAATGTAAATGTGCACTTTAAATTTGACACCCAGAGACATCGTCACCAAATATAAATCAGAGAGATCAGACTTTCTCATAAATAGCCTGATTTAGTTGTCAAATTTAGTAAAAATCTATCTAGTAAAATAATCTATAAAAAAAAATTGGCTAGAATTATGCATTATAGGCTTAAATTATAGAGAGAAATAACAGATGAAGCGAAACTACAGTCAGGCCATGAAGTAGATCAATGTTAATCTTTCTTTTGAAGTTGTCAATGGAGAAATAAACAAAACAACAGGCCTAATGCAAAATATTCCAAGAAAATAATATGGAAAAATTATAATGACTATTGAAAAAATATATAGCTTAAGAGGAATAATAATTTTGACCTTAAAATGGCTTTTAAAAATTAAAAACTGCTTTTATTCTTGCGGAAATAAAACAAGTACGTATTTCTTCAGAAAAAAAAAATATTATCAGACAAGTTCCTTGCTCTGTTAAACATCATTTGGGAAGTAAAAAATTCAAAGGTGGGCTAATAATTCTGACTTCAACTATAGTTTTGTTTTCTGTGCCCATGATCTAAATTGCATGGAATTTATTAATTGTTAATTATATTGATTAAATTTGTATCATTCATCTTTAGTATTATTTAAGTGCTATTTATATATATATTTTGTGTTTTATCTATCATCAAATATTGAGTTAAGGTTAGGTATGTGGTATAAGAAAAGTTATTTGTTAGAATAAAAAAAAAAACATTTTATAAATATTTAATAAATATTTAATATATAATATTTTTATTGTATTTTTTATTTTAGTTAATTATTAATAAATGATTTAATGTGAAATGTTATAGCATTAGGTTTTTTTCATTCATTATAATTTGATAGAAAACATATACATTTTATTAAAACAAAGAACAACTACATTTTATTAAATATATATTAAACTGTACTTTTTATTTTAATAATTTAATTAAATCTGATTTTCAAATTGAAATAATTAATATTATGTATTTTTTATAATTATAAATTGTTAAAACTTTACCCATTAATTATGTGGATTTTGGATTTGTTTTGTAATTCATTTTAATATTTTGATTAGAATTTATCATTTATACAGTCTTTTTAAAAGTAATTTAATATGAATAATCATGTGGTTATTAAAATCGCTTAGTTTTTATTAATTTGTTTTTAAATGACTCATTTCAAAATTTATGTTTAGTTTATAATTGAATAATAATTAATATATAACTTTCATGTTTTTAAAAAATACTCATAATAATATTGCACAATTCTAACCATTTCAAAAAATATATATTTATAAAACATGTAAAATAATGCATTGCATAAATTATTATGTGGTTCATATATGGAATAATATTTATTTAGCATTTATTTAGTTCCTTTTGTTTTTAATTAATGTACAGTTGCTAAAGACAACATTTCTATGTTACTTCCATCATTCTCTCTCTCTCTTTTCTGTATTTCCCTCTCTTGGCTCTGTGTTGTATTTGTTAGTCAGTTTCCAGCTGTGGAGTTTGTCCAGATTAAGGGTCATGACCTTGGCTGGCAATGTTAGTCACTTTACATGCCATCAGACTAACCATGATGTTGCGCTTCTTATTTTAGCCAGTTTAATCACAGTTGTCTAGACACGAGTGTTTGTGCTTTATAGCTGATCTCAGGCCAGCAGATCTGCCTGAGAAAATCAGCCTTCATCATTCACCAGCTGCAGCTCATACTGTATATTGTTTATACACAAAATTCATATTTAATGCATTAATTAATATATTAATATACAAGTGTTTAAGGGCAGCACGGTGGCTCATTGAAAATATCAATAAGTCATCACAGAATTAGTTAGAAAGTTGTTTTCTGATTGTTGATGTTGTTTTCGAATATAATACAATATAATAACATAAAATCATTAATATACAATTTGCAGTGGTGCTCATTCATTTTTGGTTGGTGCTCCTCATTTTTTTTTTTGCGTTTATTTATTTATTTTCCTTCGGTTTAGTCCATTTATTTATCAGCGGAATGAATCGTCAACTTATCCGGCATATGTTTTAAACAGCGGATGCTCTTCCAGCCGCAACCCGACACTGGGAAACACCCATACACTTCTGCATTCACACACATACACTACGGCCAAATTAGCTTATTCAATTCACCTATAGTGCATGTCTTTGGACTGTGGTGAAAAAACCCAAGTGAACACAGGGAGAACATGCAAACTCCACACAGAAATGCCAACTAGCCTAGCTGAGGCTCGAACTAGCGACCTTCTTGCTGTGAGGTGATCATGCTACCCACTGCCCCACTGTAATTGTTCATTATTCATTCATTCATTTTCCTTCGATTCAGTCCCTTTATTCATCAGGGGTCGCCACAGTGGAATGAACCGCCAACTCTTCCAGCATGTGTTTCACACAGCGGATGCCCTTACAGCTTACATTTATTGTCATACTGAAAGCAGCAGCAGATAGTTCACCTCAGATCTTTAATATTACATAATTTGCAAACAGTTTGAAAATGAAAGTCAGTGACTCAGTGCAAACCAACAACTTCAGTCACTCAGCCTATGTTCTTTTAACAAAGTTATATAGGTTAAATATGTATTATTACAATATTTCCCCTACCATTTTATTAGGGGAGCGCCCGACCCTCCCACACTCTAAAAAATAACTCAAGAGGTCTGTTACCACTACATAGTTTAATACACTATTGTAACTCAAAAATTCTAAAATGCTGATTAGATTAAAACTTTTAAGGAGCCAAAATAACTTAATTAAGTTTTCAAAACAGGTAAATCTTGATAATTACATCAATTTAAAAATGCGGCTTATTTAAAGGTAAATATATCTGTCAGTTACTTTAAAACAATATTTAACTTGTAGCAAACCAACAAAATTGGGGTGATAACTTAATTTCTCCACACTAATGGAGTTGTTTTGTATTTTTAAGTCCACACACTGATGTTTTTTTGTTTGATAATATGGGACAGAACATGTTTTGGTTTTGTAAAAAAAAGGAAACCCGTGGTTTAATACAAATAAAATATTACCGCAAAACAAAAATGTTGTTGTTAAATGTATTTCTTACAAGCATGAACAGTAAATTCAAAAACAAACCAAAAATTCAACAATTTCAGCTACTTAATCTATTTGAGGTTCTAAACTTGAAAACATGCATGTAATTAAGTACATAACATTTGTTTTCAGTTTTAATTTAAAATACTTATTTTGAGTACTCGACTTAAAAATCATCGTTTTTTGCTATGTGAAAATGCCTCTGATTGAGGAGGAAAAGACTTGGCTAACATAATAAAGTTTGTTGTCTGAACCTCATTTTGTTAGATGTTGTCGTAACTTGAATATATTAATGCAAACTGTTGCGTTAATTTTTGTTTTGCTTTGTCTAAACAATATTTTAAGAGTGCAACAGCTTTCCCCGCCACCCTTGAAGTCAAGTTAATTTTATTTTATATATATAGCGCCAGATCACGTCTACTTTTAATAAACAAGCTAAATAGCCGTATGTTATATCTTATTTACACAACAGCATGTGATTTCTGTCTCTAAATGATCATGCGATTACAAATTTCTGCTCTCTGAATAGCGCATGGTGGAGTTCTACATAGCCACACCATGCTGTATGGGAATGAGAATGCGCGCCACATCTGACAGGACCGAAGCCGTATGTGCGCTTTCGTATATTATGCATGCCTACAGCATCCACCACAAAGGAAAATGATGCATGGGGGCGTCACAGCAGCTAAAACATATACAGATGCAGTGCAACCTGTTTACAGTTTATTGGTGCGACTCGCGCGAGTGATGCGCTCTCTTTGTTGCAAGTGCAGCCATTGTATTTCCAGTGTTTTGAGCTGCTGTGATGTGAACAGAGTGTTCACCCCTATCTAGGCGTCTCATTCAACCTTATGACCTCTCCCGGAAGCTCCGCGAGTCTCTTGCAAATTTATACTGTCTGCGTGATCACTATTACGCCCCAAGTCTAGGGGAAAACAACATGGGCATAATAAACGAAAAAACAAATGTATTGGGGTGGTGGATTTCCCAAACAAGACAAAAACTTAATACAAAAGATCCCCTTTTGTCGACAACCAAACTAGGACACTAAGGGTGCTTTCACACCTACACTTTTGTTTCGGAACGTATCTCCTTTGCCCAGTTAGCGCGGTTCGATTGGCATATGTGAACAGGGCAATCGCGCTCTGTTCCGCGCCAAAGTAATCGCTCTGAGATCACTTGAATAAGGTGGTCTCGGCTCGATTGAAACGAACCCTGGAGCGGATCGATTGCAGTGAGAAAGCGATCCGATCCGAGCGCGGTTATATCACAGTGTTTTATGGATATGTAATAGGCTTACGGCTATATGAAGAGAGAATTATGAGTATGTCAGGAAGTTTCGCGAGTCTCCGGATGCCCGCAAACGAGTGATGATCTCCCGGTAATCCCGCGTCTCCCTCCCGGTCCTCAAATAGGCATCGTCGCGCACCCTTCTCACCCCTCCCCACCGCGTCTCTGCTCAGACACGTCACGCGCGCGCACCCTGTCAATCACCACCAAACCACCACCTCTCCTGACAGCTGACCGGGACGCTGCAAAATAAACCCTGACACTCTGACTAATGTAAGGAGAGTTTACTCGCACGTGACTTGTTTTAGCTCTTTTGGTCCGATTATAAACTTTGCAGTGTGAAAGCGAACCACTCAAAGAGCAAAGAGCAACAATGTAACATTTGTAATCTCTGTTTCGGAACAACTGAATCGATACACAGGTGTGAAAGCACCGTAAGTTGAGAGTATATGAATAGATTTATTATAGGAAAGAATAGTGATTATAAATGAGCATCTCTTCAGGGTGGCCACAGGCCAAAATAACAAACAAAAGAATCTACAAAGTAAATGAACTAAATTACCTATAAATATTTCAAGAAAAATACAGAAAGCTTACCTTCCTCTACACATAAACATAGTCAAAAGTAATCAAATAAATAGGAAGGCCACCCCTACTGGCTCAAACTCTCAAAAGAAGGTGAACGTATGAACAATGGTACTAAATTGAATGTTGGTCGTCGGCCCGAGGGGTAAGAGAAATCCAGGAGCTCCACTCCCAGCAACGATTGCAACACAAATGAGCTCCCCGAACCCTGCCGGAAGCTCCTTTTTATACAGGCCTCCGAGACCAGCAGCCAATCAGAACACGAAATCACGCCGAAATGGGAACCTATGGGGTAACAGAAAAAACAACAACAAGGCGGGACAAAGAAAGAGACACAAGCAATACGCAATAAAAATAAATAAATAAAATAAATAAATAAATACACTTTTGTTATAACAATCCCCAAAAATGAGTTAAAATACTTCACTTCCTAATCTGCAATTGCCTCTCTGGATATACCACTAACTGTACTCAAAAAAAAAAAAAAAAAACTAATACTAATACTTTCCTTCTTAGACTTTACAGACCTGAAACTTGCCTATAGCACTTATTCATTGTTGCTCTTATAGTTGTGTAAATTGCTTCCTTGTCCTCATTTGTAAGTCGCTTTGGATAAAAACGTCTGCTTAATGACTAAATGTAAATGTAAATACCCGGAAATCATGGCAACAAGAGTTAATGAGCAAGAGAACATATCATGAGAGGCACAATGCATGATGTTACTCAGCCTTTTCTAACTTTTTTGGCCTCAAACACAGAAATTTGTTTGAAGTACACTGGAACATATAGGCATATAGACACTACGCTAAAACCACACCCACTCTCAGGAAAATGGTCATCTCTCAACAACTGTCAAACATCACTATAACCTGACTGGATGCTTCTGATGCAACCTCTAGTAACGTTCGCTTAATTGGCTTTATACAACCATACATGTTTGAGTGTGCACAGCATTGCATCATCAAGCCACCTTTTTAGCCACGCCCCAAAAAATCCTTAACACAGAATTGGTGGAAAACCTCATAACAGTTGAACTCCACAATTCAGTATAGATTAGTCTTGTAATGTCTTGTACATACCTGTAATGTGTATTCAACAATACATTTCCAGCATTTATTAAGTGTTTATAATCAATTCTCAGACTTCTCTTTACTCAGACAAGCCTTTTTCTGGCATATTATGTTTTATTTTTGCTGATTAATCATTCCTCAGATCATTCTAATGTAATATATTTCTTAGTATTGGGAGTTTGTTGTGGTTTTCAGGAACTTTGGGTGGATACAGTACATACATTTAGACACGATTAAATAAATCAGTGAGACTGAGACATAATACAAACAACATAAAATTATGCATATAAATCATAATGAAAATTGTGTAAATGTGCAAACTCTCAGAAATAAAGGTACAGGATCTGGGGCAGTACCTTTTCAAAAGATACATATTTGTACCCAAAGAATCCACAGTGGTACCTCAAAGGTACATACTAGTACCCAACTGTACCCAAGAAGTTCCTTTGAAATACTATTATTGACCCTTTAAGCCTGATTTATACTTCTGCGTCAGGTAACTGGCGTAACCCACTGCGCATGCAACGCGCGTGGCTGTGCATTTATACTTCTGCGTGCTGTCTCTGTTGGTCTGCATTAACACTTCCGAAACGCTAGTTGGCAGTGAGGTGTAAATGTTCCTCTGTGTCGAGTTTCTTCTCTGCTTTTTTGCTTTTCCTGAACACTTCCGGGATGTACAAGTGGCTCAAACTCGCTCATTTTGAGGCAGGAACCGGCGGACGTGCAACAACTTTAACTATGAGGTAAACACAAAACAAAACTTTCCATCCGGAGCTCCTTCATGGGACTCCACACTTGTAAACAATCGCTCGCACCATTCGCGCAGCTCCCGGTCCCGCCCAGACTCGTCAGCGCTACCAAGCCGACCAAACACAGAGCTTACGCTACGCGTCGTTGCGACGTGTAGTTACATTTTTTGAGAGGTGCACGTCAGTGACGGCCACGGCGAAGGGCTATGTGTCAGCACCGTAGCATACGCCAGCGTTTGACGCAAAAGTATAAATCAGCCTTTAGGGACAAATTGGTACCTTTTGAAAAGGGACTGCCCCAGTGACAGTTCCTGTACTCTTATTTCTAGGATTGTGCATTAAAGACTATATGAATAACTATATAAATCAAATGTTTAATCATAATTAATAAGGATTAATGACATCCAACATAAAAGTTTGTTTTGTGTATTTCTATTAAAATGTGTACTGTGCATATAAACAAAATATGAACAACTAAATAACTAAATAAACAGCATTACTAAAGGCGATACTCTTTTCAGTAACGATTAAGACAAGGCAAGGTTATTTATATAGCACATTTCATACACAGTGGCAATTTAAAGTGCTTTACATAAACAAGATTAAAAGAAACAAGTAAAATAAAAATAAAAAGGAATAATAAAAATTAGTAAAAAAAACCCCATAAAAACAGGTAAAATGTGATATAAAAGAATGAGTAATCAAGCGAAGTACTGTTTCCCCCGTTACAACGTCATTGTCGTTACTGACAATAAAATGTGTGTTAGTAAAATTGAGAACACACATGCATGCTTATATTTGAAAAAAAGTTTATTTATATTTCAACATAAACTCATTCTGAAAATCCCTATATACATTTCTGGAGATTGCGAATTATGTAGCCATGTAGGTACGTATGGCTGCATTTCAACTTTAAAACGAATGCTACGGGGCAGTATGGCAGTGTTTCTTTTAGCGCTTACCAGCTTGAAGCTTGGCTGAAGCATATGGACGGCTTTCGCGCTGTTACCAGTTTGTTCAGTTAACTCGCCATGTACGTTGGCGGACTTGAGAGGCTAAGAGGAGTTGACCACGACAATGGGGTTCGAGTCTGGTGAAGAACAGTTTCAGAAAGCAGGTAAAACAAAAACATAAGCAAAAAAATAAATAAACAAGTAAATAACAGGGTGAGAATGTAGTAAATGTGTTCAGCTTTTCTTTTTCTGGATTGCTTTTGGATTTTTTCAGGAAAACTGTCGGTTGGGTTTAGGAAAGGCGTTGGGTTTGTCAAATGGTGCTTTTGAAAACACTATTGGTTGGGTTTAGAGAATGAAAATGGGGGATCAGTTGATTGGTCAGTTAGTCAGTCATTCAGTCTGTCATTCATTCACTCTACAGCGGCCTCTGGTTGATTTATGTGAGAACAGCAGGCACGAATGGCACTCGCAAGAAAAAAGTGAGATCTGAAAAAGCATACACAGCGCCCTCTAGTGGACTTACGTGAGAACAGCAGGCGCGAATGGCACTCACGAGAGAAATTTGAGATCTGAAAAAGCATACACAGCGCCCTCTGGTGGATTTACTTGAGAACAGCAGGCGCGAATAACACACGAGAGAACTTCGAGATCTGAAAAAGCGTACACAGCGGCCTCTAGTGGATTAGCGAAAACAAAAACTCCAATAAAATGTAGCTCCTGGGACATATTTGGCACTCTCCAGAAATGTATATAGCGGTACATTTTCAGAATGAGCTTCGGTTGTTATATTTAGAAATAAATTATATGTGATACAAATTATATATGAACGTAAATATCTATGTAACAAAATTGATTTGCATCACATATCACATAGATATGATAATTAACACAATAATTATTAATACATAATACACATGCATATTTTATGTCAAAATAAATTTTTATTTTGGATGTGGTTAATCACAATTAATTTTTGCCCAGCACTAATAAAGTTTTTAATTAATAAGCATTGTATCTGTAACTGAAGGATGCTGGCAACGGAGTTGGGGGTCCACGTGCAGTTTATTAACCAGAGAATGATCAGGCAGGCAGCAGTCAAACAGGTGCAAACAGTATAGGGGTAATCCAGAAGCATAGTCAAAGTCACAGACGAAGAGGTTGATACAGACGGCAAACAACATACACAAGAAAACAAGGCTAAGATCAAACACAGAAAGACTTAAAGAATTGCTTTGTGATATTACAGATGAACAGTTAACAAGACTCAGCCAAGTGTGTGTGTGTGCAAGTGTGGTGTATAAATAGTCTTTGTAATAAGTCCTTGATCGGCTTCCAACTGTGTGTAATCATCAGAGAACCGGAACAGGTGTGTGTGTGAGTTGCGTGATGGGAAATGTAGTTCATAAAGTGACAGAATTGTAGTCCGGGTGTAGTCTAGGTGTGTGTTCACCAGCGATCCAGGCTTGCAGATTGTGACAGTATCTATATATTTTAGGAAGGACTAACACATTAACAGAACTGTTTTGGTTATTATAAGCATAAAAGCAGGTAGCAATTGATGTGCTAGTTATTTACGATGGATATCGCCTGAGGAAAAACCTGTTTTTATGTTTAGATGTTCTAGTGCACAGAGATGTGTGGCGTCTGCCTGAGGGTCAAGTGTTGAGTTGTTGATGTTATTATATTATGGTATTATGTTATAGAACTGAGTCTGTCATGTTTAGTGTTAGTGATTGGCTGTTTTTTTAGAGCATGTAAAAGTGTGTCCCTGTCTGAAAATGAAATGCCCTCTCATTCAGTGTGTGTTGTGGCGACGGCTGTGTCTAGAGCTTTCCGTCTCTGGGTTAAAGCAGTCTCCGTCTGGCCCCGGGCGTCTGCTGCTCTGTATGCAAAGCAGATCGCAGATCACATGATCCTAAACACTGTAGCCACTGCCTGCCGTCCCAGAATACCTACTCAAGGTGTGTGCGTGTGTGTGTGTGTGTGCTGAAATTGCCAGGCTCGTCATCATTGACGTCTGCGTCTCTCTCTTCCTTCGGTTCTGGTGCTATGACAACAACACCACTGCCTCTACCAATCACACCTCTATCTTCACTCAGACATATGCGTGCTCTTCTGTCCAAATATTCACATTTAACCTCTTCGGAATGGTACTGTGGCAAATAATAGGTGTTCTTTGTAGAGGTCAGGGATAATGTGTTGTAGCAAGTCGTGATGGGTGATTACTGAAAATATGGGTTATGTTTATAGGTGAAAATATATAGTTTGGGGAAAACTAAATGTATACATTTTCATATTTATATTTGTTGCAGGACTATATTTTCATATTTATATATGTTGCAGGACTATATTTTCATATTTATATGTGTTGCAGGACTATATTTTCATATTTATATATGTTGCAGGACTATATTTTCATATTTATATGTGTTGCAGGACTATATTTTCATATTTATATGTGTTGCAGGACTATATTTTCATATTTATATATGTTGCAGGACTATATTTTCATATTTATATGTGTTGCAGGACTATATTTTCATATTTATATATGTTGCAGGACTATATTTTCATATTTATATGTGTTGCAGGACTATATTTTCATATTTATATATGTTGCAGGACTATATTTTCATATTTATATGTGTTGCAGGACTATATTTTCATATTTATATGTGTTGCAGGACTATATTTTCATATTTATATATGTTGCAGGACTATATTTTCATATTTATATGTGTTGCAGGACTATAGTTTCATATTTATATATGTTGCAGGACTATATTTTCATATTTATGTGTGTTGCAGGACTATATTTTCATATTTATATATGTTGCAGGACTATATTTTCATATTTATATATGTTGCAGGACTATATTTTCATATGTATATGTGTTGCAGGACTATAGTTTGGGGAAAAATAAATGTATACATTTTCATATTTGTACAAGTTGCAGGAGTCTACAGGATGCTTTACAATATTATATTTGTGCAAATACATTAGATTAGTCAGCGCTTAAGCCACACTCTGAACTATTCTAACAAAATAGGAAAACTGTCCAAAAATTAGTAGCCCAGTTTTAAACGTAGGCGAATAATCAAGAGAAACTAAAATCAAAAAACATTTTTAGTGTTTTATTAGTGTTTCCTTTTGGATTTTTTTCAAGTTGTGGCGGCAGGCCTTTTTTACACAAATCTACCAACTACCTGTGGCGTTATTTCAATGACAAATGTCGTGAGCGCAGTATTACAAGTCGAGATCGCATTTATATAATAGCCTACGAGCATGCAGATCTCTTTGCTTGCACGCCAATTTCCTCTGCTCGTGCACAAAACTTCTTGCACGCCCCCTCAGATATACACTGCTCAAGCGCAGATCTTCTTGGGCGCTCTTAAATAAACGCTGCTGAAGTGCGATTTAGTGCGTTTGTGTAACAAGTGTGTCTCCAACACTTATTAGATTTGCTAGGAATATTTATGAATGTCTCCAATAGACCTACAGAGCGATATTTATGAGTCCTGAAGTAACGGCTATACATCATGTTTGACGTTTGGCCTCACGCATCCCGCACCTGTCAGTCAGTCAGTCAGTCAATCAGCACATAACCTTAAAGTGTTAAACAAATAACGCACAGCACTACTATGCTAACAGAAAAGATTGCGCTGTTATAATTCATTTACTTTTTAATATGTTTTGGTACGATTATCACCCGCTATTAAAAAAAAAAAAAACACTACTGAATGTTTTGAATAAAAAGCTGTAGGATTGTGGGATCAATTTTGGCGTGGCGCCTTGCCATGGAAGAATGAATGTAGCGGAAACCATATATATATATATATATATATATATATATATATATATATATATATATATATATATATATATATATATAAGTGCACCCCTCACGAATCTATCTTTTAAATTTATATTTTTAATAGGAAGCAATACAATATTATTTTTTGTGCATATACATTAGATTAGTCAGTACTGAAGAAAAATCTGGAGCTTATCTAACAAACGGTCCAATACACCCAAATTTATGTTATAGAAAAATATTAAATACAAATTTTAAAAAAGGGGAAAAATCAAGAGAAGCAAAAAAAGAGAAAAGTTTTGTTTAAATTCTGTGGGTTTTAACATTTTTTGCAAGGTTTAGCTTGGATTTATTTGTATTATCTTTAAATTTATAAATATGTTTGGTGACTAAAATATTATTTTCATTAATATATCTGTTTAATAAATCTGTTTTGTTTAAATGCACCAAAATACATTGCCCATATTCACTGAGAAATGGATCAAAATATTCATTTTCAAATTGGGGTGTACTCAACATCGCATTTACACAAGAATTCAAACCCGCCTCTCTGAAGTGCAGGCTCCGCCCACTCCTCACACCCAGTCACCAGAGCTCCACCCACAACTGAGGAACTTTTCTGACAAAGAATTTCACACTAGAGCACATTTTACAGGAGAGTAAAAAAGTTATGGTGACTAAAATATTATTTTCATTAATATATCTGTTTAATAAATCTGTTTTGTTTAAATGCACCAAAATACATAGCCCATATTCACTGAGAAATGGATCAAAATATTCATTTTCAAAATGGGGTGTACTCAATTATGCTGAGCACTGTATATAATACATTCCTACAGTATTATAATGACATCAAATTATATATTTATAAAATGTGAAACCAACAGTTTTGTATTAATTAAAAAAACATATGTCTAAGGGTAGAACTTTGATTTATATTTTAACATATTAATACCAAAGTAAAAAAAAAAAAAACATTCATTGCTGTAGTATACAGCAACACTGAGAATAATGTTAACACGAAAAAAGAACACAAAAAGATATAACTATCCAAAACAAACAAACAAACAAAATTAAATTGTCAAGACACATGATAGAAATGAAGACTATAAATCATAAAGAAGTCCAAATATTACAATTACAAAAGTCCCTAAATGAAGCTTATTTAAAATAACAACTTTTTTACTCTCCTTTAAAATGTGCTCTGGTGTGAAATTCTTTGTCAGAAAAGTTCCTCAGCTGTGGGTGGAGCTCTGGTGAATAGGTGTGAGGAGTGGGCGGAGTCTGCACTTCAGAGAGGCGGGTTTGAATTCTTGTGTAAATGCGATGCTCTCCGCAGGCTCATTATAGCAGAGCCGTTCAGACAGACCACAAGCATTCCTGCTCCCGATCTCACAGTCGATCCCGGACACAAGGAAAGGGGGAAGGGGAAGGTGTGTGGGAGAAGGGGAGGAGGAAGAAGGACACAGCCTCCCGTCTCAAGCTGTTTCAGTTCCCGCTCGCTCACGTGGGAGTCGGTATGTTTTGGTGTTTGAGGAGGAATGTAGACGGCACTGCAGGATACATGAGGTTTTAGAGAGGACGCATGTCAGCGGGACACACGATCGCCTTCTGGGAAACAAGGTGAGACGTTTGTGTGCCTGTTTGGTGTGGCGGCGTCTTTGGGCTTGTGTTGATGCTGTTTGGTGGAAGAGACTTGGTATTAGCTGAAGACCTCCAGAATATTTGTTCCCCAATTTCTTTTTAACGGAGAGAAGATTTTTCCAATACATTTCTAAACATAATAGTTTTAATAACTTATTTCTAATAACTGATTTATTTTGTCTCTGCCATGATGACAGTAAATAATATTTGAGTAGATATTCTTCAGGATACTAGTATTCAACTTAAAGTGACATTTAAAGGCTAAATTGGTTTAATTTGGCAATGTACAGTAATTAGGCGGGTCAGTGTATAACTGGTTTATTCTGTAGACCAGTGGTTCTCAAACTATGGTACGTGTACCACTGCTGGTACACATGTTTCTTTCTAGTGGTACGCGTAGGAATGAAATGTCATGTACATGCTACACACATTTCAAAATTTATCAAAAATGATGTATATGATATGTTATATATTACATATAGCCTATATTTCTAAGCTAATCTGCCACAATTTTTAACTGTGCAAAGTTGTAGCTGCTTTACTGGGCCTACTTCGCTACTGTGTTTCAATACTGCTCATTTTGGTGGAGTGACAATTATTTTCTGAGGTGGTACTTGATGAAAAAAGTTTGAGAACCACTGCTGTAGACAGTTGGAAACAAATAATGCTTAAAGAGGCTAATGATATTGACCTTCAGATGTTTTTTTAAAAAAAAACTGCTTTTATCCTAGCCCAAATAAAACAAATAAGACTTTCTCCAGGAGAAAAAAAAATATTATAGGAATTACTGTGAAAATTCCTTGCTTTGTCTGGAAATATTTGAAAAAGAAAATAAAAATTCACAGAAGAGAATTTTGAATTCGACTATAGAGAAAAGGATTTCTTACATTACAACAGCGCTGTCTGTCTGTATGCATGACTTTGTTTGAGAAGCTTGTTCAGAGAAGCTTTTTGACTTGCTAAATGAGGGTTTGCATTGGTAAAACGTTAATATCATTGCATATTTTATGTTGGTTTTTATGCTCTGAATATGTGGTTTTGTATTGTTGCACTTCTTTTTCTTTAGGTCAGATTTCTTAACTTTAGGTTTATACCTCTAGGGGTTTCATGAATCAGATATATCTGTATTGTCATGTAATTTAGCAAATAGATATATAAACAATGGATGCTTTTAAACAAAGCAATTTTAATATATTTTAAATAGAATCAAATCTTTGTTTTTGTTCACTTAATTTCACTCAAAAAACACAAAATTATTCACTCAAAATTAGTTTAATCACTCAGAATTTTTAAAAAATATGTCAAATATTTGTACTTTTTTTTCTTTTAATTCCTCATGGCAATTTTCTGCTCGGACAGTATTTATTAAATTTATAGATGTTAATTCTAAAATATTAAATAATGTACTGTAAGAATAGTATTCTTCATGATTTAATTTTTATAAAACATTTGAATCAAGTTAGAATAAAAACATATTAGATTGTTATAGTTTATAGTATTACATTAATAAAAGTTGTTTAATCAAGTGTAAACTATCTTTATAATATTATTACAACTCTTAATACACTAGGTGGGAATAACTTGATAAGTCTGAATCATGTTGAATATTGTATAATCTTTATCAGAACACTGAATGTGATGAAAAATACTTGTGATTTTCTGATATATAACATATACATTGTACAGACATATCTGTTCACCCTAAATTTAAATGTAATACTCTGCCAAAATCTACTGTTTAATAGAATTATATGGAAAGTTCCTTTATATTAATGGAGTACATTGTGCCCTATTTTCCCTTTGTGTGTTTGAAGCGTGCTTGTTTGAGCACATTCTTTTTGGAGTTAAAAGCCGTTTTAAACCTCTGAAAGATTTGCGTTGAATTCCTGGTGATGCTCTACATGGAAATATGATCCTGTTGAAAACCTAATAGTCCTATTGTGAACTAAATGTCCTTCAGACCCACTTGTTGTTATGTTGGAATTCCAGATTTCAGATCAAAAATATGGAAAATTCTTTCTAATAGGATTTCTTTGACATGTATGTGTTATATTTTGATTAAAATCTTTTTTTTGTTGCTTAACTATAACATGTTGTTTATTGTTAATTACATGCTGAAAAAACAACAGATATTTTAAAGATTGCTATGGTCTTGTGGTCTTAAATGCTAATTGAACTGGTAGTTAATGACCGGACATCAACACACAAACCTGGGTTTATAAAGACTTCATTCATTTATTTATTTTCATTCGGCTTATTTATTAGGGGTCACCACAGTGGTATGAACCGCCAACTATTCCAGCATATGTTTTGCACAGTGGATGTCTTTCTTCAACCATTTATGTGTTATATTTGGATTATTGGATCTGGATTAACATTTTTAAAGTATTGTATTCATAAAAATGTGTTACAATTAACACTTGATAATGTTAAGTTGTATGAGATATTATGTGAACTGAAAAAAGGAAAACATACTGGTGTTTTGAATCCAATTATGCATTAACTTTACAGATATGTTCAAAATATGGTTTTGGATTTTAATTTGAATTAAAATCTTTGTTGTTTTTCAAAATAAGTTTTTAAGTTGCTCAATTCTAACCTGTTGCATATCATCAATTACATCCTGCAAGAATGATGGATAATTAAAAGCCCATCTTGTGTCCTAAATGCTAATTGGTAGTTAATGACCAACATCAACACACAACCCTTTATTTATAAAATTCTTTATCAGAACACTGAAAAAAGGGAAAAAAATACTGATAATTTACTGTTAGGACACTATTTAAAAGTTTACAGACTGTTAACCCTAAAATAAACATAATAAACTGCAAAACAAAGCATATCTTTCATGATTTTTCAACATAAATATTCATAAAAATGTGTTAAAATTGCATTATTATGTGTTAAAATTGCATTAAATTGAGTCTTGTTTAATATTATGTACTCTTTATTGAAACGCTAAAATTTAGAAAACACTGGTAATTTGAATCAGATTATCTATTAATTGTATAGATATGTTCAAAATATGACTAATACTTTCCATCAGGATTTTTTGACCATCTATGTGTACTATTTGGGATAAAATAGTTGTTTTTCAGAAATAGTTGTTGTTTTATAGTTGCTCAACTCTAACCTGTTGCATATGATCTATTACATCCTAAAAAAATAACAAATATTTAGAAGTTTGTTATCATCTTATGGTCCTAAATGCTAATTAAACTGAACCAAACGTCAACACAGACCTGGGTTTATAAAGATTTATAGAATCTTAATCAGAGCACTGGAAAAAAAGGGAAAAAATACTGATAAGTTACAGCTCGGATACTGATTTACAGACTTATCTGTTAACCCTAAAATACAGTGTACATTTTTTAGTTTTTATTACAATTGAAGTATTGTATTCATAAAAATGATTTACAATTAAAACTTCTTAAATTTGAGTCTTTTTAGATATTATGTGCTCTGAAAAAAGGAAAACTTGCTGGTAATTTGAATTAAATAAGGTATTAATTTTACAGATATGTTCAAAATATGGCTAACACTTTCCAACAGGATTTCTTCAACTGTTTAAGTGTTATATTTGGATGAAAATATTTATTGTTTTTCAAAGTAAGTTTTTAATTTGCTCATTTCTAAGCTGTTGCATATTATAAGTTACATCCTGAAAAAAATGCAGAATAGTTAAAAGATTGTCATCATCTTGTGGTCTGAAATGCTTATTGAACTGGTAGTTAATGACAGACCATCAACACACGAATAAGGGTTTATAAAAGGGGGTCCGCGGGATCTTAAAAAGCATTAAAAGTTAATAACTCAGTTATGAGAAAATTAAGGCCCTTAAAGGGTATTAAAACGTTTAAATCTCTTTTTTATGAAGTCTTAAGTTTTGGTCAAGCGTTGTCCAAAGTATTTGACTCCAAAAAAAAAGCAAAAATATATATTTATTTTCCTCCTAATGTTAACAATAGCGTGCTCGATCCACAAGATTGTTTCAGGCCGGTTCATGTCCGGTCAACTCCTCCGTTCGGGAGATGTCACGTAATTTGCGACAAACGCGGGAAGGAGATGTGACGCTCTCCACATTAAGCGAAACCATAGAACAGACGGCAAAATGTAAGTACTCCTGGTTGGAGAAAGACGTGTTTAAACAGTGGCTAAAGCCTGTCGCTGAAAACAACAGCTTAATTTATTCTTTCAAGCTTTGTTTCTTCCGAAATTATCAGAGTTTTGTTGAATGGTTGTGCTCCATTTACCTACAACTGTTTAAGTTAAAGGTTTGATACTGATTAAAACCATTAAAAGTGGCGACGAGGTCTTAAAATATGTTGAGAAGGTCTTTAAAAGTCTTAAAAAGTTTTAAGTCTTAAAAAGGTATTGAAATTACCTTTAGGATTTCTACATTTACCCTGTATAAAGACTTGCAAACGTCTTTATCAGAAATCTGAAAAAACAAGTGGTGCTCGCTGCAGAGCCATTTGGGCGAGCTGAGCTCCAGCGAGGGGGAGCTTGAGCTTGAGCTCCACCTTTTTTGCACTTCTTCTACGAGTGATGTCACTGGGGGTAGGGTTAGGGGTGGGGTTGGTGTACGCATTAAAACAGCTTACAGGAGGCAGAGCGAGAGCTCATGCTCCCCCTCGCTGGAGCTCAGCTCTGCTCAAATGGCTCTGCAGCGAGCACCCTCTCTGAAAAAAAGGACAAAATACTGATATAGGACACTTATGTGTGAATTTTTACTGACTTAAAATTTACAGACTGTTAACCCTAAATTAAAACATAGTAAACTACAAAATAAAGTGTATCTTTCATGATTTTGCAACATTTAAATTCATAAAAGAAATATGTTACAATTTATTGTTTGGGAATAAATCGATAAATCTGAGTCTTGCTGTGTATTATGAACTCTTTATTGGAAAACATACTAGTGATTTAAATCAAATTATCTATTAACTCTGCAGATATGTGCAAAATATGGCTAATACTTTCCATTTATGTGTTAAATTTGGAGTAAAATCTTTGTTGTTTATTTAAAACAAGTTGCTCAACTCTAACCTGTTGCATATCATCAGTTACATCCTGCAAGAATGACAGATATTTAAAATCTTGTCATGCGGACCTAAATGCTAATTAAACTGGTTGTTAATGACCGAACGTCAATGCTCAAATATGGCTGTCAGACAGTGTAAACAGAATGACAAAGCTCCTGTTATTGTGTATAAGATGATGAATTGCAAATGCGCGAGTGGGTCAGAGTCAAGGAGAATCCCCTCTGAGCGCGTCCTGGTGTGAAGGACTTTAGTGGGTCTGAATGCATTGGCTCTGAGCCCCCTGTGAATGGCCTGAGAAAAGGGGAAGGCAGAGAGACAGGGGGAATCTCTCATCTGCGGCTATACAGATGGAAATGAATCAGCCATCCGCAGTCGGCCAGGACAGGAGGTCAGCGCTGGTGGACACAGCTGTGAAGAGCATTGCATCACACTGACAGCCATTACAGGATGCATATGGAGAGAGAGAGAGATCATGTGGAAAAAAATAACATAACAGCTAGTCTGAGTCACGAAACATGGGCTGGATTTAAAGGGGTAGTTCATACAAAAATGTATATTAGGGGGCTGTTCACGCAAAATGTGTTTTTTTTTCTTTAAAATGTGCTACTTTTCTATTGTCTTTGATACTAAACGCGTGCTTGATTGACGTGTGTAACTGTTACACTTGTGTCTTTTAAAACTAGGGGTGTCAAAATTAATTGTTTCTTCGGTGCACCGCGATGCAGACATTGACAATTCGGTATCGGTTCAGTAATAATCATAACCGCTTATTATGTACTGACGTCATTTATCTCCTATGCGCTCTGTCGTGAGGAAGGTGAGCGCGAGTATTTTCAACACTCAGCCAACTCAGGGCCGGCCCGTGGCATAGGCACCATAGGCATTTACTAAGGGCGCTGTACATCCAGGGGGGCGCCAGAAATGAGACACACATTCAGTTATAGACGGCAATAACTCAAAAACCTCTTACCCTAAAAACATC
Organism: Danio rerio; assembly: GCF_052040795.2. Taxonomy (NCBI): domain Eukaryota; kingdom Metazoa; phylum Chordata; class Actinopteri; order Cypriniformes; family Danionidae; genus Danio; species Danio rerio. Next base: position 45,169,756 of record NC_141035.1, read on the forward strand.
TAAAGTGTGTTTCCTACAAAAAGACAAAGCTGGTTATGTTTCACAGCTGTCTTTCTTTTTTTTTTTGCTCGACATTACGAGCACTGCTCCGTTTAAGCCATCGCAATATATGATAATATGTGTTTAGCCGGGAGAGCTCACGCTGAGAGGAGCTCTCAGTAAGGGACCGTCGGAAAAGTGCTTCTTTTTTTCGTTTTTTTTTCCGTTTTTCTGCTCCGCTCAGCGCGAGCTCTCCCTGTTGCGAGGGCTTAAGTGTGCGCGTATGTGTGTGTGTGTGTTTGTTTGGTGCTGTCTATGTTTGTGTATGTGTTTGAATGAGAGACTGTGTGGTGCTGTGTGTCTCTGTGTTTATACAGACAGCATGTTATAGCCTCCCCCCAAAAATATAACACTGTATATAGAAAGCATCGGCAATGCACCGTGATGCATCGAGATATGGAATTGAACCGAATCGAAGGCATGATAATCGTAACCGAACCAAACCGTGAGACCTGTATAGGTTCACACGTCTGTTTAAAACCCTGCACACACTTAGAGATGCTATGTCAAGTTAAAAGATCTTCAACTTTCACACGCAGCTCAGCTCATCACTGTCAGTTCCACAGCAGTGGACCAATCAGAAGAGCTCGGAGGCAGGGACGGCATTGCATGTTTCTGTTTACAGTGGCTGTGTCCGGATATGCTTGGCTTTTTTTTTTCAAACCTATTCCAGCGTTATGGATGTGACATTTGCTTTAAGAAGTTAAAACAAAAATTCACATAGAAAGTATATGTTACCATTATATAAACTCAGGCTTATTGTGAAAACGTACCCTTGTATACATTTCTGGAGAGTGCGAATTATGTAGCCAGAGCTATGTTTTGCGGCATTTAAAACCTTTCAAATGAACGCTAGGGGGCAGTATGATGCCACCATGGCTTCTGTTTTTTTTCCCGCTTCCAGCTGACTGCTTACCTCTGTGTAGACGACTTTTTCGCTTCTACCAGTTTTCCCAGTGGCTCACTGTGTATGTTGGCGTACTTGAGATGCAGAGGAGATGATCGTGACGACAGGGTTAGAGTCCGACAAAGAATGGTTCCAGATAGCAGATAAAACAAAAGGCAAAAAAAAAACAACAACAAGTAAATAACAGGGTGAGAACATGTCAAGATCTGAAAACCTGGTAAAAATAAACCAGCCGCGAGGGCTTTTATTTTTCTGGATTGCTTTTGAAAACACTGGTTGAGTTTAGGGAAGGGGGTGATCGGGTCTATGGGTATATTTGAAGACACTATTAGTTGGGTTTAGAGAAGGGGGTGGGTGGGGTTATCGATCAGTCAGTCGACCGCAGCTTCTGGTGGATTTACGTGAGAACAGCAGGCGTGATAGGCACTCGCGAGAGAAATTTGAGATCTGAAAAAGCGTTAACAGATCTCCAGAAATGTATAATGGGGTACGTACCAATAATGAGCCTGGGTTGCATTATATGGAAACGTCTGTTTATATTTTCCAAAGCAACTAACCTCCGAGTTATGGTATCCATCCAAAAAATATTAATCTGTAAACAGTTTCCATATTTGAAATGAGGAAAATATACATGCTTTATGGATGTGACCAAAAAAGTATGCGAGTTTACAGTATACAACAAACTTTGTCGTAATCCTGTGATTTAAACTGCACAAGCTAAAAGAAATAATGCTAATCAAAAGGATAAGCGTTGTCTCTCTATAGAACAAACATGATTTTATTTTATTTTACATTTTTGCATTTATGAGAGAAAAAGCTTGGTTATGGATGTGACATCTGTCATTGTGGATGTGGCAGATGTGAAATTGACACTTGTGTGACTTTGGCAAACCAAAAATAATCATTTGAATTTTTTTTTAGTATTTTACAGTTCTGTAACACAAACAAAAAAATTGGAAAGGGTTTCGCTATTTTGGTGAAAAACAAATTTCACGATTTTGGTGTTTTTAGAAGCAAAGATGTGTTCGGTCGAATGTGTCTTTGCCTCAAAAATGCAAGCTGCGGCACTCAGAATTAGGTTTAAAAAAGCAAAAGAGTGCAAGGTCCATGTGACGAGATTTTATTAATGTGATGTAATAATGATAAGGGCATCCGCTGCGTAAAAACGTGCTGGATAAGTTGGTGGTTCATTCCGCTGTGGCGACCCTGGATTAATAAAGGGACTGAGCCGAAAAGAAAATGAATGAATAATGATCAATAACAAACCCATTAGAAATGGCAACACAATATTTTATGTTGAGCACTTGAAGATTGAATCATATAACTCAGGATATCAGGACAAAGGCACAATGAGCGCTTCCTCTGCCATGATATAACGCTAAATAAAACAGTTGTCGTGCCTATATATGCCTCATGCCTATTATCATGCCTACTATAAACAAAAGCTTGCAGTGGTTGCCACCACTTCGAGCTCTTCTAATTGGTCCTCTGCTTTCGAAAGAAAAGCCAGATTTATAACAGTTACTATGTTAATCTCATTGGACGTCCAGCGTTCTCCAGCCTCCGACGTCTAGACTGCAGCTCTGCACAAGACGTTTGGCCATTGTAGAAATGGTCATGCCCAACTGAGCCAGGTTTCTTGTGAGGTTTTTTAATTCTTCACTTTCGCCAATTGGTGAAGTTTTTTCCTTGCCTCTGTCGCCACTGGCTTGCATGGTTCGGGATCTGTAGAGCTGTGCATCAATGGATTTGTTTTTGAGTGTTTGAACTTTCAGCAGTGAATATTAAAACACCTTTACCAGCCTGGGCACGGTTCGGATAGCATAGTGTGAGTACGCCCTTAGCTATAATAACTATTAGTGAGAATCGTTTGTTTTAGCTATAGCTTTATATTTGTTTCTTGTGATTTGTATTGTTCAACACATTGGTCAACATTTGGAAGGGTATAATAGTGCTATATAAATAGAATTGACATTGATTTTCTTTCATATATGTTTTAACAAAAACTTGATTAATAATAATATGTATTTTACAGCACACTAAGCTTTGTTCAGTGCACAATGTTTTATTATTTGGACAGACGATTATGGCATTTATAAAATAGAAATGTAAAAGGGGAATTTGCTAAATATTCTTGACTATAAACAGAAGCATTGAAAACAATGTCAGCTTTGAGGAACTAATGCTTTGTTTTGACCTGCATGCAGTTCTGTTTTCATAATCTTCATACAGGAACCAACAATCAAGTCAACAAAAGTTTGATTGTTATTTAGCTGCGCACGAGTGGAGAACTAAACCGCTTTAATATGCTTTTTTCTTCTTCTCTTGAAAGCAATTGATTGAAATAGTTTGCCTCTTTACTCCGGGGGACACACTGACTTTGATAATTAAAAATGAGGCTAGAGAACGTGAGTTTCATAAATCCAGATCACTTTCATTGGGCTTTGATGTGGTCATTGCCTCTGGGTTGCGTTTCCTGTACTCGGTGTTGTTAATTAACTCTCCTGGATTGGTTCTAGGGGGGTTCAGAACCAGATAGTATCTGATCCTGCACTTAAACACTGTTTTCTAAACAGATCCCTCAGAGTTTTATGACTTACAGGTCATTCCAGGAATATTTGCTTGTCAACAGGATGGAGTGATGTGTTCGCTCAGGCAGAACTGATAGTAGTGTTTAAAGACGGGGAATCCCTTTTATCTGAGCACATCTCAGATTTCATGCCAACACGCTTTGCTCTAGTTCTGCTCTGTATCCTAGTTTGCTGCATTTTTATGCAACATAGGCAGCATTCTGATCTACTGTATGTATAGGAAACCCTGCAACTCAAATGATAGTTGGGCATTTGTATACATTTATTAGTTTTCCTGTGAATAGAAATATGTTGTTTATTTGTTTAAAATATTTCTATCTTATGTATCATTTGAATTTTATTCTTGTTTTTTTTTTTTATTTATACACTCGCCGGCCACTTTATTAGGTACACCTATCCTACTGCTTGTTAGCGCAAATTTCTTATCAGCCAATCAGATGGCAGCAACTCAATGAATTTAGGCATGTAGACATGGTCAAGATGATCTGCTGCAGTTCAAACCGAGCATCAGAATGGGGAAGAAAGGTGATTTAAATGACTTTGAACATGGCATGGTTGGTGCTAGACAGGCTGGTTTGAGTATTTCAGAAACTGCTGATCTACTGGGATTTTCACGCTCAGCCATCTCTAGGGTTTACAGAGAATGCTCCAAAAAAGAGAAAACATCAATTGAGCGGCAGTTCTGTGGGCGCAAATGCCTTGATGATGCCAGAGGTCAGAGGAGAATGGCCAGACTAGTTCCAGCCGATAGAAAGGCAACAGTTACTCAAAAACCACTCTTTACTATCGAGGTCTGCAGAAGGGCATCTCTGAACACGTCCAACCTTGAGGTGGATGGGCTACAGCAGCAGAAGATCACACCGGGTGGCCTCCATAGCCACCAGATCTCAATCCAATAGAGCACCTTAGGGATATGGTGGAACGGGAGATTTGCATCATGGATGTGCAGCCGACAAATCTGAAGCAGTTGCGTGATGCTATCATGACAATATGGACCAAAATCCCTGAGGAATGTTTCCAGTATCTTGTTGAGTCAATGCCAAGAAGGATTAAGGCACTTCTGAAGGCAAAATGGGGTCCAACAAGGTACTAGTAAGGTGTTCCTAATAAAGTGGCCGGTGAGTGTATATGATATTTTTATTCATAGATAGATAGATAGATAGATAGATAGATAGATAGATAGATAGATAGATAGATAGATAGATAGATAGATTTGATTGCAGCCAAATTAAAACAAGTCTTCTCCAGAAAAAAGATAATAGGTAATAAATATTTATTAGCATGTAAAATGTGTTAATAGTTTTGTAACTACTAGAAATTCAATTATAGTGGTTTTCCAGTATATATTATACTTGTATTATCAGTTTATACAATTTTATTATTAACATAAAATTTAAATTTAGACTTCACAATACAACTTTTTTTTCCAATAATTAATTATTTACTTTGTCTAATATTATTTGAATTAATCATTTTATTTATACATTCATTCATTCATTTTCTTGTTGGCTTAGTCTCTTAATTAATCCAGGGTTGCCACAGCAGAATGAACTGCCAACTTATCCAGCATGTTTCTGGGAAACATCCACACACACTCATTCACATTCATACGCTACGGACAATTTAGCCTACCCAATTCACCTGTACCGCATGTCTTTGGACTGTGGGGGACACTGGAGCACCCAGAGGAAATCCATGCGAACACAGGGAGAACATGCAAACTCCACACAGAAATGCCAACTGACCCAACCGAGGCTTGAACTAGCGACCTTCTTGCTGTGAGGCAAGAGCACTACCTATTGAGCCACTGCGTTGCCTTTTATTTTTACATTTTAAGCAGTTTTTAATTAGAAATATAAAACGTATTTATTTGTTTTATAACAACACTTTACATGTCTTTAATTTCAGTACTTTTTAAAAAAAATTATTTGTATTTGATTTAATATATATTTTATATAAGTTTTTTATGCAAATATGAAATGAATGTAACAGTCACTAGTTTTATGATATCTGTTTACAATAAACACTTGACTACAGGTTATTGCACTGCATTGTGGGATTGCCTTTACACTGACAAAAAACTTTTGCTGCTTGTTCAAACTACTTATTTATTGTGAATTAGAACAACACACTTTTTAATGTTTTTTTGACAACTTAATTGTTTTATATTAAGTCCACTTAAATTTTTAAGACAAATTCAATCAGCTTAATTGATTTGTGTTGGGGCAACTTGAAGGAATTGTGTGGAGCCCAGCATTGTTTGCAGTGAATGCCTTTGAGGATTTGCCTCCTATGTTAATGGTGCATTTAAAGACACTGTCAGTGTAAGCAGCTCACAACGTCTTGTCTCACTAAGTTTGTGTTCTTCTTAATGTGGCCTATAATTCCCCGTTTACCCAGAATGCATCAAAACACCCAATCCTTACCTGTTCCGCCCTCTGGTTTGATGAGTGATTTAATTAAAGGGTTATTATCTCAGGCAGCTGTTTTAAAGTGCTCGTCTATGTTGTCTAACCCCAAGACAGGTGGTTTGGGTAGACATGGGTAGTTTGTTCTTGATCTCCAGCACACACACACAGAGAGAGAGAGAAACAGGGGCTGTTATTGTGCTGGAGTCGGGTGGAAATGAAAGGCCTGTGATCGCAGCTCTGAGCGAGTAAACTCATTTCATCACGGCTTTGTGTAGTCATGTGTGTCTGAATCCCGTCTCGTTCCGCTCGGCTGCACGGCACGGGGAACAGGGGCGCTGGAGAGACCCTGGGGTCCGCTGGAGGCTTCCACACGGGGAAAACTGAGATAACGGGAGGCAGAGACTTTCTGGAAACTGGATTTGGTTAATCTGTTTTTTCGGTGTATCACACTGGGGCTCAGGTAATCAGAGGTGCACATGCCGTCGCGTGTCCTTCACGAACTGGAAAAGTGTCTCGGTCTATCCTCTGAAAGTTTGGTGTTGGCCATTTGTTGATTTGAGTGTTGGTTTTGAGTGACCTACTTGGTCAAAGTGGGTTTTAATACATAGTAGCACTGTTACATCCTTTCGTTATGTTTTAAAGGTCGAGGGGGACCAAAAGGGAAAACATTAAGCCAGCTGTAATTATTGTCGCCATTTGTGCTACATGAGGAACAGCAAATCTTTGCGAATGTCAATTTCTACTTTATAAACCTTCTCAGAACATCATTCTTTTTTTTTTTTTTTTCACAGTCGCTGAAAACTGACGTGCATGGGTCAGAGCTGCTCGATTCCGATCACGATTATTTTGGTCATAATTGTAATCAAGATTATTCAAAACGATTATCAGTTGAAGTCAAAATTATTCGCCCTTCTGTACATTTTTTATATATAAATATTTCTCAAATGATGTTTAACAGAGGAATTTTTCACAGTATTTCCTATAATATTTTTTCTTCTGGAGAAAGGCTTATTTGTTTTATTTCAGCTAGAATAAATGCAGGTTTAAATATTTTGAAACCTATTTTAATAGCTCTATTTTATAAGCCCCTTTAATATATATATATATATATATATATATATATATATATATATATATATATATATATATATATTTATAATTGTCTGCAGAAGAAACTACTGTTATTCAATGACTTGCCTAATTACACTAATTAAGTCTTTGAATGGCACTCAATATTAGTATCTTGAAAAATATCTAGTAAAATATAATATACTGTCAACATAGCAAAGATAAAAAAAATGAGTTATTAAATCTGTTATGTTTAAACTGTGCTTTAAGCATCTTTACTGTTAGAAAAAAGCTTCAGCTACAAAAGTCCTTCAGTCAAGAGCAGTGAGGGATTTTCTACTTTTGTTGGATTAATAATAAAAACAGTCGGCGGCAGCAGGAATATTGCGGCTCTGATATGGTTTCTCTTTCGCATGTCTTTTGATTCTCAACTTGTTTGTTTAGACAAATGAGGGTTAATATGAATTATCACTAAACACCATGCTCTGAAAAAAATGTGCATGTATTTGACAATTAAAGCGGTCACAATAAGATGGCGTTGGATGTGTGTGCTCTGCTCGTCTCGAGCCTGTCCGAGGCTAAGCATGTCGCGCACACAGATCATGTGCTCTTTCGCGCTTTTAAAAATATGAATGATGCACATCCCGTGCTGCTAAAGTTAAATTACAGCACATGCTTTTAGTCATTTTCACATGGAACTGAGCTTTGCAGAGCCACAACTGTGTACAACTGGAAAGGGGGCAGTATATGATGGAATAATCGTTTATCTCGATCAATGGTTTTTCATAATCGTTAGAAGCCAAAATCGAAATCGAAACCAGATTTTCCATTAATTGCACAGCCCTAGCAGGGCTTGACATTAACTTTTTTGATCACCAGCCACTGTGGCTAGTAGCTTTCCAACATTACTAGCCACTCTGTATTTTCACTAGCCACAATTTTGTTGTTGGGAAAATATATTTTATACACATAAATATGACTTAGACATGCTAAAATTACTTGATTTAGAGTTTGCGTTATCTCCACATGCCTCCTCATTTCATTTTACTTTTTGTGTGTCATGTATGAGCTTCAATAATCATGAGCAAATGGGTCATGGTTTCATGGTATTACAGATATAATTAATTTCACATAATTTTCAGAGCTCAAAATGAGGAATTTACCAAATTTATTTGACCACACCAAACATAAACAATTATTTATTTCTTGGCCACAAATTTTAAATGTGCCAAAAGAAGCAAAATATAGCTGTATACTATAGTTTTTATTTAACAAAGCATATGCACAGTAATCTGTCCTGGCTAAAGGTCACTGATCACCAGTTAACTACACATAAATGGAGAGTTAATCTCATATTAAAGCAATGTTATTGTGGAAAAAAAAGATAATTAAACCATATTAATGCAAAAGAAAGCAGGTGAAAAACACACCATGTGATAATAAAAGGATGATCACACACACACACACGGTCAACATTAGACCTATAAATAATCTTTTCAAATAACAGTTAAAGTGAAAGCAACTGGTTCTGCTTACTAAAAGACATATCTGGAACTCTGTTCATCACTTTTTGTAGAGTCTATTTGAAAGAGAACCGATCACGTCAGTTGTGTTTCTAGGCACAGTTGCGTCACGCAAAGAAATGGGAGAGCGCACACGTTAAGCAATCAAGCCGTTAAGCTGTTAGCGTGAGTGATTATCCTCTCATTTGGTATTCACCTGCTTTCTTTTGCTTGCGCAAACGCATTTACTTTAGTCTGTCATGTTGCTTCTCAATTTTAAGATTGCCTTTGCATGCATATTGGACCATCCTTATTGTTGAACCCTGCTTTTAAGAAATATTATCTGGGAAAATATTTTCAACCAGCCAAAGTGGCTAGTGGGAGTGTCTGTCTTACCCACCTCCGCTGAAATGTCTGCATTTGGCGGGTGTTAATGTCAAGCCCTGCTGACATGAATATTTGGCTTTATATGTTTATATAAGTGTAATTAAAAGTACATTCTAAAAATGCTGGATTACTTCAACCCAAATTGGGTAAATTATAGACAAACCAAAACTCAGGGTAAAATTCAGTCCTATAAATGTAATTAAAAAAAAAATAACCCAGCTGTTGGTTTTTGTCCATATTTTGCCCAAAGTTGCATTGAAATAACCCAGAATGTTTAGTGTAGGTGAAAGTTATACCAACATTATTATAACCTTTCCACAATATTTTTACAACCTAAATTTCTTACACTTTTTTTTTACACTAAAATAATTACTTGAGTTGTGTTAACCCAGCCTTGGGTCAAATATGGACAAACCAAAAGTTAAGTAAAATTTTTCAATTACATTTAAATATATTTTAACCCAATGGTTGAGTTTATCCATATTTAATCAGATGTTGAGTCATAACAACCCAGCATTTGATTTGTTTCTCTGCAATAATAATAATCTTTTGCTACTAATATTGAAAACTGCAGTGTCATAGTTTTGCGAAGTGAGATGCTGATAATATTGCTGTTAGTACTTTAACACTTTAACCCAGCAGTTTCCCTCCCTTTTTAATTTGTTCGGTATTTGAGCTCACACAGTGACCCATTTCATGTGTAAACATGTAGCGCAGGGCCGTTTAAACCGTTACAGTAATTGCTGCTAACGCTTATAGAGCCAGAGTGTTGTTTTCACATGCAGATTTCTTCTGAAAGGCCAGTCATGTGGCTTCACTCTTCCTCTGGGCTTCACGTGAACTTTACCTTCTTTTGTTTGCTTCTTAAAGGCACGTGTAAACAGCACAGAATGGTTGCTTGAAGTTGAACCTTTAGCATGTTGAAAGGTGGATTCTGGGGCTTGTTTCTAAGTCACATACTGGATATAAAATAGAGAGACTGGATTAAGATAGTAGCTACTTAAACTACCTAATATAATTGTTATTTTTTATTTTTCAGATGCACTCTCAAAAGTATTTTTCTAAATTGTGTATATGGACCATGTTGAGGGATGTAAACAATAGGGCTGTGCGATTAATCAAAATCGAAACGCAATCACAATTTGAAACATTGCAATTTGTTAATCGCAAGAGGCTGCGATCTGAAATGTATATGTACTAGTTAATTTCCTCCTCGTAGAGCAAATGCATGAGTGCTGGTGTCCTGACATTTCATCCTACCAACAATTTTTTTATCAGTTCTGAGGTTGGGTCTAAGGTAGGTTAGGGCGATTATCCGCTCGTTAAGTGTGACGTCACGCAAAGCGGCTTCCAGGTCCAAGCGCTCTATTCAACTGAATGGGGAGACTCATGAAATGGTAATAATAAACGTTGACAAAGCGATTTAAGGCTTTTGAAAATCACGATCGCAGTATATATGTCCATGCCTAATATCCGATGGCCAGAAAGTGATTATTTTTTTATGAATTGTTACATTTTTCGTATTTGTTATGCAGCAAGCCCAGAGATAGTTGTGTACACTATGATTTTATATAAAATTAACTTTAATGTGTGATAAAATAAAACGTGATCATAAACAAATGATTTCTCCACTCAAATAAGTGGCGGCTTGGACCCGGAAACAGTATTACATACGTCACAAACACGTCACCACTTAACAAGCGGATTACAGCTTCATATCACTTTACTGCACATTTACACTGGTAGCAAAATCTGATGGCTTGTTTATTGCATCATAAAAATGATGCTACCTACTTTTTAAAAGGGAGGTAGGACAATCTGACAAGGTAGGACAAATCGACAGAACACCTGTTGTGTGTGACAGCCTAACTAGCCAATTGAGTGAGTACACTTCTGTTCTGCTCAATCAGAATTGGGCAACCGAACTACGCCCACAATTAAAAACAAAACAAAACAGCAAAGCGCTGACAAGTGGGATTATGTCATCTGCTGCTTCAAAAGCATTATTTGAAAAATGAATACCAAAGAAAAACAGCATTTGCAATATGAATAGAATGAATTTGGTTAGAATAGAATAAGATGAATATAATATTTTGGTTTCAAAGTCACAGACACCGAACAGAAACAGGTAATTTTTAAAAGCTGTCACAGAATTGTTGACACGGTTTACAAATTATTGAGCTGAAGCTTGATTTGAAAATTAAATTGTAAATCAAATCGCAATCTCAATATCTGTAAAAAAATATCACACTTAGGTATTTTCCCCAAATCACAAAGCCCTAAACAAAAGCAATAATCTCAACGTATTTCCTGTTTTGCATTTTTAATTTCTATAGCTTCCGGGAATTCAAAAAGAGCCACATGTTAATTAATAATGTTATGATAGCTTTTTTTAACGTTAAGTTATGATTGAATATTCTCTTGTTAATGTTCTAAAATATAGTTTGATAACAAGCAGGAAATGTTCATGGGCCAATAACATGACCACATAGAAAGGGTCTAAACAACAAAGAATAATTAAGTGTGCTTTAAACGAAAATAGGGTTTCAGATTTTCGGTTTCAAAACTAGTAAAATGAGTTAAACACAGAAAAGGTATCTAAATTTAGTATAAAAAAAAAAACATGAAATACTAAAATAAAGATCATTTCAATCTGTTTACACCTTTAATATACGTTTAAGCTATATAATTTTTATCAGAATCAGATTTATTGACTCGTATGCTTCACACACACAAGGAATTTGTTTTGGCTACAGAAGCTTCTACATAAAGTGACAAGTGACAACAGAAAATAAATCTAAAAAAAAAAATTAAATAAATAACGACCTTAAACAGATGCAGTTAGTGAAAAACAAGGGGTGTGCAATTAATCAAAATCGAAACACAATCACAATTTGAAACATTATTTTTTGTTATTACATTGTTATTAGTTAATCGCTAAAGGCTGCGATATGAAATGTATATGTATTAATTTCCTCCGCCCAGAGCAAATGCATGACTGCATTTGTAAAATATTTGAAATATTCGTGAAATAAGCATTAAACTGCGTATCATACTGTGTATGTGACAAATACAACTGGAATTGGATTGTTTTATTAGTGATGATAAAAACAATAAAACAATGTATTACACTGAAAATAACCTTTCCTGCTTGTTTAAACATGAGCTGAATCAACACAATTATGAATGTTTTTTTGTGCTAACTTAATTGTTTTAAATTCAGTTTAAGTTAACTTAATCAATTTGTCTTGGGACAACATGAAGGAATCACGTAGAACCTTGCATTTTTTTACAGTGCAATATAGTATAAAAAACCTGATTTTACATCTTTGACATGGCCTAGCCATAACCCTAACCTTATTATATTTCTATGTACCTAAACAAAGCTAATACATAACTACACTCAAAAAATAAATATTATTTTGCTCATTTAAGCTACTTATTTAAAATAAGCTGAAACACAATTCTTGACACAACTTAATTTTTTATGTTCAATCTACAAAAAATTGTTAAAAGTATTAGGTTAACTTAATCGATTTGTGTTGGCACAACATAAATGTATTGTGTGGAACCCTGCATTTTTTTTACAGTGTACCATACAGTCACAAACATTATTAATTGAATTTACTACATTTTTTTAGGTAGGTGGTTTATATTTATTTAGGCTAAAATTAAACAAACAAATTACACTTAGTAATGTTCAACTTAATTTGTTTGTTTAAATTCAGCCTGTATAAATTATTTGCAAATTTAGTAAATCCAACAAATCGTTTTTTTTTCAGTGTATTTACATCCAGTAAGCACCAATTAAGAGTTCACATAGCGAAATTGCATAGTTAGTGCGTTTGTGTTCACTATTATAAATGATTACATTCCATTTACTAGTAATTTAATTGAAATGTTATGTTGCACCAGTAGTTTTAGCTGTCCCTCAAAACTTCAGCATTCCCTCAAGCAAAAAGCATGTTTGCATGTAAGCACGTAGGTTTGGGTGGTGCTGTCGGGGGTCTCAGGTACACCTATCCTCCAGCGGGACAGCAGGGGGGCAGGGGGGATCAGCAGATGTCCAGAGGAGGTGTCGGGACATGTCTGCACCTCCTTCAGCACGTCGTTCACGGGCTTCAAAGCCCAGGGGAACTCAGGAAATACAGGCCATCAAGACTATACGAGGTGTGAATGTGCTTCTTCAGAGATTAGTGTGAAAACAGCATTCGCACGGTCACTGTGGTGTAATAATTATTACCTTTTTGCAAGCGCATTTGGTTTAGTTAATGTCAGTTTTGTTTTTAATGCTGACAGATTTGTAACGGTGTGAGTTTTGACAAGTATGTCCCAATGGAAGCAGTGTTATTTTTTTATTTATTTACTGTTATTGACCTTATTCTTCATGTACGAGCGGGTGCAGCCATTGGAATCTTTTTGGCCTAATACTTACGGTCTCATTCAATTACAATGATTTTTACATAGACATTAAAAACAGCTTGTTATGCTGAAAACTCATATTTTTTTATTACATAATTCTACTTTTTATGCATAAGCAGGGCTCGAAAATGCGACCATTTTGGTCGCATATGTGCCTGAAATTTTATTTATGCGACCTTGAAATATATTTGGGAGCAATTCTGCGAGTGTTTAAAATTGTAGTGTGCGACCAATTGTTACTGCAAAATGTTCAGCACATGCGCGGATTCGGGAGACATTCATGCAGAATGCATCGCTAAGCTCTTTGTCTGCACTTGAAACGCGAAACGCGCTCGGGAATGGTTTAAAACAGTTGTCATGTCGACTTGCTGCAGTAAACAAATCCAAGTCCGTAATGCGTGCCCCGCCTTCGCGCTCTTCTTATTGGCCCACCACTGGCGCTCCGTGTATGCTTTGGTCACTGAGTTATGTTATACATTTTTTTTTCTTGTGATAACGGGATTTTGTTGAGACATATTTTCCTCACGCTTGCATATAACATTATATATGATTTGTTTTGCTTGTTAGTTTGATTAGTGTTGATTTCAAATACAATAAATATGTTTGTATAAAACTTGTAGTAACGGTGCTCATAATTGGTGGGTGCGACTAAATTTTGGCTGGTGCGCCTAAATTTTTAAAGTTAGTAGCACCGGTGCTACCAAGCAAAAAGGTTAATTTCGAGCCCTGATAATTATGAACACTTGTTTGTAGAGCAAGTAGTTTGACTGTATTCTGTCGTTTATTATTCCTAGTCAATTGGAAGTTCTAAAACAATCGCAAAAATGAGCGCACTTCCGCATCGTAGAATAAAGTAAATAGTATTTGCTAATATTTGCAATTGGAGTCTTTTATTTTCATTTTTTATTTAAATTTAAATTCAAAAGTGGGCAAAGCAGTGGCGCAGTAGTTAGTGCTGTCGCCTCACAGCAAGAAGGTCGCTGCTTAAAAACTTGCTGGATAAGTTGGCGGTTCATTCCGCTGTGGCGACCCCGGATTAATAAAGGGACTAAACCGACAAGAAAATGAATGAATGAATAAATAAATTCAAAAGTTTTAATTTTTTTATTATCTACTTTTTATTACTAGTTAAATTAATTTAAATTAAGATTAAATATTTTTAAATTAAAATTATTATTTTTTTTAAAATGCATTTTTTAAAATAAATGCATCTTTTTTTATTTATTAAATGAATCAAAAATTAAACTACTATTTTTAAATTAATGTTTTAGAAGTCGCATTACTTAAAATTAAAACATTGAGCATCATTTTTTATTGGTTCGCTGGTTTTCCACCATTTTAGAGACTTAAAGGGATAGTTCACTTAAAAATTCTTAACCTTTATGAGTTTTTACTTTTGTTGAACTCAAATTATGATATTTTGAAGAAAGTTGTCGCTTTGTTGATTTTTAAATGCTTTAACACACAGAGATCTGTTGATTACCTCTTACATATAAGCTGTTCATCACTTATTGGTTGCAAACAATGTACAGATCTGTATTTGCACTGATCCTTTGAGACTTCTCCAAGCAGAAACATAACAGCCATAATTGCTAGAACAGAAATAACCGATCCGCTCGTCTCTTAGGTCTGGATATTGAGTCGGCCTGTCACTCGAGGGTTTCGTCTGGAAGACCTGTCAATCATTTATCGCACCACAGTGACCTCCCTGCACAGCTCTGCCACAGGCGCATACTTTAAAATCATAAAACAATCTTATATTTCTCAAGCTCATTACGCCGCCTGTGTGTTTTATGTTGCATTGGGTGTCTCTTTCAGGCAGATGGTACATTTGTGCAGTTTTCATTAGCGCTGAATGCCCCTCGCAGCGTTTCTCAATTAAATGTTTCTACAGCTTCTAAATGAATTCAGCAAGCAGTACACCGAAAACAGCACCGCGATGGAAACATGTTGAGTCGTCCTGATGAACAACTATAGAAAATTAGAGAAATGCATTGTCTGTTAGAGAGAAAAACATCAGCAGCCAAAGGCATAGACAGTTGTTTAAGTCGTAGGTCAGTTCAGTAGATATATATATATATATATATATATATATATATATATATATATGTAACAGACATGAAACTGAGTGTCCATTAATGTACACTCAATTTTCTTAATACCAGAATGACTTGTTTTCATTCATTCATTTTCTGCCACTTTTCCTGGGCCGGGTCGCGGGGGCAGCAGTCTTAAGAGAGAACTCTCCCCAGACACTTCCTCCAGCTCCTCCAGGGGCATCCCAAGGCGTTCTCAGGCCAGCCGAGAGACATAGTCCCTCCAGCGTGTCCTGGGTCTTCCCCGAGGCCTCCTCCCGGTGGGACATGCCTGGAACACCTCCCTAGGTAGGCGTCCAGGAGGCATCCGAAAAAAATGCCCAAGCCACCTCAGCTGACTTCTCTCGATGTGGAGGTGCAGCGGCTCTACTCCGAGCTCCTCCCGGGTGTCAGAGCTCCTCACCCTATCCATAAGAGTGCGCCCTGCCACCCTTTGAAGGAAGCTCATTTCGGATGCTTGTATCCGAGATCTTGTCCTTTCGGTCATGATCCAAAGCTCATGACCATAGGTGAGAGTAGGAACGTGGATTGACCGGTAAATCGAGAGCTTTGGTTTTCGGCTCAGCTCCTTCTTCACCACAACGGACCGGTACATCGACCGCATTACTGCTACCGCTGCACCAATTCGCCTGTCAATCTCACGTTCCATCCTTCCCTCACTCGTGAATAAAACCCTGAGATACTTGAACTCCTCCACCTGGGGTAAGGACTTTCCTCCAACCTGGACATGGCAAACCACCTTTTTCCGGTGAAGCACCATGCCCTCGGACTTGGAGTGCTGATTCTCATCCCAGCCGCGTCATACTCGGCAGCAAACCGCCCCAGTGCATGCTGAAGGTCCATGTTCGATTAAGGCAACAGAACAACATCGTCTGCGAATAACAGAGATGAAATCTTGTGGTCCCCGAACCGGACCCCCTCCAGCCCAAGACTGCGCCTTGAAATTCTGTCCATATAAAATTATGAATAGAATTAGTGACGAGGGCAGCCCAGCCGGAGTCCAACATTCACAAATCAGACTTATTTTCAAATCAATTAAATTCCCCTTTATTTCTTTAGCGCTTTTACAATGTAACAATGTTACAATTTTTCACATAGAAGATTATAGTAAATTGAAACTGTCAGTTTAATCATCTCCAATATCAAGGATTCTCAATCGGTGGGCCTTAGCGATCCTGCAGGTGGACCGCAAGATTAATTAAAATTAACTCTCAATATTATACTATAATTTTTGGATTTCATTATTAATTTGCTATATTAAAATGATGGAAGTAATGCATCTCCTGTTCTCTGAATGATTACTTCAAACTCGGCGCAAAAACAGCCTCATGATCGCGTCTGCAACTACACGTAAGTCTGTTTATTCACAAACTATGCGTGAAGTGAAAGTGAAAGATTTTCTTTGTGTATTTGTGTTTGAACTATTTATTATGCACAACAGGGCTCATATACCAATGTTGATTCAGTTCATTTCAATCGAATAGGTGAACATATCCTGAATCCAATGGTCTATTCGTGCAAAGTCATCTGTCAGTGATTAATTTTGATTAATTTTCCGCTGTTCGTCTATTGGAAATGGCATTTAGCAGTTGCTGTCTCATGTACTCCAGCATGCTAGTCATTGTTGTGCTTCTATAAAGTGTAAATTAATTACCCAGCGCGAACATCAGAAATGGACCCTCGCTGATTTCCTTGGCATGAAGCGTTCCTTCTTTTTCCACCCCGCAGCTGCTTATGAATTTTTCGGTTTGGTTTCCAGCCGCCTCAGAGCTTTCTCTCGCTCCCACGCTGAGAAACGCATGTCAGGTTGAGCTTTGGGGCAAAAAGTGCTGCTTTCACCCCTTTGCATGCGTTCAGCTTAACTTTCCACTGTGGACTGTGCAATACCGAGTCCGCTCTGTTCCTGTCTCGACAGGTCATGGTATGTCACTAATGTGGCTCTAATAACAAAGCAAAATGCACTTGTCACATTTTTTGGGGGGGGGGGTTTGCAGGTAAACACACAGAATCCTGAAGTGTGGTCCCGGATTGCGTGATGGAGCCCCTGGGTGTGTTTGTTTGCACACCTTCATGAAGTAGGGATTGGAGATGACAGGCTCTCATTCCAGGATGTTTACCGCTGTCGCTTACTTTGCCTGACGTCATCATTTGATTTGATAAACAACTCAGGCTGACGCCACTGTTTTTTTTTTGTCTTTGCCAGACAACATATAAAGCAGGCCTTTAGTCACGGTGAGGATATTTCACACCGGAGCTCGTCTCAATAACACATAGGAAGTGATAAAACAAACCTGCCGTGAATTTGAATGAGTGTGCTACTGTAGGCTTGCATCTGCGTTTGCTGCTACAGTCAACCTGTATGTTTAGCAACTTATAAAAGAGGAAAAATTACCCTGAGACATTAACAAGATTTTCGATAATACTTTACAATAAGGTAAATGGAGAAGTTTGCAAGTTCTCCCTGTGTTTGCGTGGGTTTCCTCCGGGTGCTCTGGTTTCCCCCACAGTCCAAAGACATGCGGTACAGGTGAATTGGGTAGGTTAAATTGTCCGTAGTGTTTGAGTGTGTGTGAGTGAATGTGTGTGTGGATGTTTCCCAGAGATGGGTTGCGGCTGAAAGGGCAACCGCTGCGTAAAAACTTGCTGGATAAGTTGGCGGTTCATTCCGCTGTGGCGACCCCGGATTAAAAAAGGAACTAAGCCGACAAGAAAATGAATGAATGAATGAAGGTAAACGGACAAACAATCAATGTGTTTGTTACTAAAATTGGTAACTTTTATGAGTAGTTCTTGGAACGACTGAATGAAAATGTTCCTTAATTGTGAATAAATCTCTTAAAGAGACAGCGCACACATTAAATTTAACAGAAAATTCTGTTTGTCATCTATTTATCCTCCATGCTTCTGCAAGATAAGCTGAAGAATGTAAGATTGTCCTATTGGGATATTTTATAAATCATGAATTTGCCCTGGCAGTGTACACTTACACCACTCTAGTTCCTATTGTTCTGGGTTAATAATGGGTCGTTCATGAACGATTCGTTCATTTTGAACGAATCTTCAATAAGACTCGGGAACTACGAGTCCTCTCAGGGAGTGATTCGTTAATCCACGCGTTCGCACATTTGTGCAGGTGGTATCGTTCATTTCAAGTCTTTTGAGTCGTTCATCGCAGAAAGGCAGAAGCCAATCATATGCGATTAGAGCCGGATTCGTTCATCCATCAAGTCCTCTATCGGGTCTGAGTCATTCGTTCATCATGGGCCAATCAAATATGATTAGAGCCGGTAAAAGAATTGATCCATTCATCTCTCGAGTCCTCTATCGGGTCTGAGTCATTCATTCATCACGGGCCAATCATATATGATTAGAGTCGGAAAAAAAATTGATCCGTTCATCTCTCGAGTCCTCTATCGGGTCTGAGTCATTCGTTTATCACGGGCCAATCATATGCGTTTAGAGTCGGAAAAAGAATTGATCCGTTCATCTCTCGAGTCCTCTATTGGGTCTGAGTCATTCGTTTATCACGGGCCAATCATATGCGTTTAGAGTCAGAAAAAGAATTGATCCGTTCATCTCTCGAGTCCTCGGGTTTGATTCATTCTATCAAGTGATGAACGAACGACTCAAGAACCAGAAGAGTCGAAAGGTGAACTAATTATCATGGCTCCTATTGACTCAGACTGTGTACATTGGTTAAGATTATATGCGACTGTCAGTGTAACGTGAACGAACCACTGACATTTGAAGACATGAAGAGGTGAGCTGAGCAAAGAGACAACAATACCTTCATAAACAAAAGAGCAGGTAAACATTGAATGATTATTTTCTCCTTCTTATATTCTATTTATGACTTATTTGTCGTGTGATCAACTTTTTGGGCTAGTTGTAGATGTGTTTGGAAGCAATTTGTAGCATTTTAATAATACTATGGCAAATTTGAACCACATGAATGAAATGACTCGAAAAAAGATTTGTTCATCTCGATGAACGAGGCTCAAAGATCCGAGTCAGTAAAATGATCTGAACTTCCCATCACTATTCTGGATTATAACCTACTGTTTTGTAGGGCTTAATTTAGTCCCTCAAAATGCATTCCTATAGCTAAATTTGTTCCCTAGTGCAAACACCCCAAAAAGTGGTTATTTTTGTGAGTAGTTCTAGGAACTGTTGTATGAAAATGTTCCTTAACTGCAAATATATGCCTTAAGGGGACAGTTCACGCCAAAATTTAAATTATGTTTGTCATTCAGTCTTCTTCCATACTTCTCTTTGAGTTTCTTTCTTTTGTTGAACACAACAATATATCCTGAAGAATGTCAGAATGTCTTATTGTGATATTTTAAAAATCATGAATTCGCCCTCTTACACCACACTAGTTCCTATTCTGCTGGATTAGAACCTACTGTGAAGTATTGCTTAATTTAGTCCCCTAATAGGTGTTCCAGTAACTAAATTTGTTCCCTGGTGCAAACACCCCAAAAAGTGGTTATTTTTGTGAGTAGTTCTAGGAACTATTGTATTAAAATTTTAATTAACTGCAAATAAATACCTTAAAGAGACAGTTCACATAAAACTCAACATTTGTTTGTCCTTTATTTATCCTCCATACTTCTGTTTGAGTTTCTTTTGTTGAACACAAAGCAAGATATACTGAAGATAAAAAACAGCTATGGATGTCAATTGGTGTTTTTTTCATCCAACATTATTTACAATATCTTGTTTTGTGTTCAATAAAAAATATATATTATTAAAAATTTAGAACCACTGAAGTGTGAGTAAATGGTGTGGAAATTGTCATTTTTGGGAGAACTATCCCTTTAAATGTTTAATACCCCTTAATACTTTGTGTTTAGAGTTTGTTCAAGTCCCTACAAGCACTATTTCGAGGCATGCTTAGCTACTGATAAATAAAACAAACTGAATGATCATTGTTTGACAATTGTGGCTGCTGAATATGAAATGATGCTTCACATTTCTGGCTTCAGTTTGACTCGGGCAGGATCAGTGCAGATATGGAGCTGTTTTCTCGTCCTCTCGTCTTCGTCATCCATCAGCTGTACCCTGAGCAGGTCATGCCCGGCTATTCTCGCTGGAGAGTGTGCGAATGTGACGCGTCCTCATGGCCTCGTGATATAGAGCGGTTATTTTCTCTGTCTAAAGCGCTTGTGTGTTTTGATTTGTGCTGGTTGAGGCTCGACCCGGCCATTAGTTACAGATAAACAGGCTCATGGGATGGTTTATGTCTTCACTTAAAGAGATTGAGGCCACTGAATCTGTCTGTTCATCCATCTGTCCATCCATCCAGTCCTCTGTCTGTCAGGTAGTCCGTCTGTCTGTCTGTGTGTCTGTCTGTCTGTCTGTCTATCTATCTATCTATCTATCTGTCTGTCTGTCTGTCTGTCTGTTCTAACCATTCATCTGTCTGTCTATCTGTCTGTCTGTCTGTCTGTCTGTCTATATTTCTATCCATCTGTCTGTCCGTCCATCTATCTATCCCCTCCGTCTGTCTATCTGTCAGTTTGTCTATCTTTCTGTCTTGCTCTATCTATCTGTCTGTCTGTTTTGTCTATTCCTCTATATGTGTCTTGCAGTCTTTCTGTCTATTTGTATGTCCTGTTTGTCTGTCTGTCTATCTGTCTGTCTGTCTGTCTGTCCGTTTGTCTGTCTTTTTCTTCCATCCATCAGTCCTTCTGTCTCTGCTGTTCATCTGTCTGTCTGTCTGCATGTCTATCTAGTTGTCCGTCCATCTGTCTGTTGGTCTGTCCATCTATTTTTCGATTTGTCTGTCTATTTGTCTGTCTATTTGTCTGTCTGTCTATCTATCTGTCTATCTATCTATCTATCTATCTATCTATCTATCTATCTATCTATCTATCTATCTATCTATCTATCTATCTATCTATCTATCTATCTATCTATCTATCTATCTATCTATCTATCTATCTATCTATCTATCTATCTATCTATCTATCTATCTATCTATCTCTTTCTTTCTTTCTTTCTTTCTTTCTTTCTTTCTTTCTTTCTTTCTTTCTTTCTTTCTTTCTTTCTTTCTTTCTTTCTTTCTTTCTTTCTTTCTTTCTTTCTTTCTTTCTTTCTTCCGTCCGTCCGTCCGTCTGTCTGTTTGTCTATCTGTCTTTCTATTTGTCTGTCTGTTCTGTCTGTCTGTCTACTAACTACCTTCCTACCTACCTACCTATCATGAACTCTCCTTTTCTGTATGCAGAGTCTCTATGTTCCAATGTAAAGTCCAGTAGATCCATCATGGTGGTGGAACATGCTTTTATAACCTTTTCACATGCGTTTATTAATATATGGGGCAGATGATGTAGGCGGCTCTTTAAAGCACAGCCCGCCCGAGGCCTGTGGCACATCGAGCTGATGTCCTGAACCCGCATGCATTTTACCCATGAGCCCTTGCTCTTAGATGCCGTAGTGTGAGAACTTTGATCAAGCACTCTGGGATGTTGCTGGCCCCGTGCTCAAGTGCTTTCTATTTTGGTGTTTTCCTGATGGTGTACGCTAGCATGCGTACCGTATATACCACACTCCATCAGTGAAGCGCTGGCCTGGTTTCCACAGAGACACTGACGATTTCTCTGTGTTTGCATTTCCTGGAGGTCTGTGTCGTTGTGCAACAAGGTGGAATTATTCTGACATGCTTTATGACTCGCTACACAAAAGGTCAGCGTATAAACAAGACCAAAGAACTGTGAGAAGGGTACATATACAGTCATGTGAAGAAGTTAAGACAACCTATTGAATTTCATGGTTTTCCTTATAAGGATGTAATAAAAAACTATATGGTCCTTGGCTTTTCTTAAAGGAACACTCCACTTTTTTGTGGGAATAGGCTTATTTTTAATTCTCCTAAAGTTAAACAGATTTTGAATATATTTAGCCAATTTCTGGGTTTGGTGGGAACACTTTTAGCTTAGCTTAGCATAGATCATTAAATCAAATTAGACCATTAGCATCTCTACTCAAATTTCAAAATAAAGTTTTGATCAGTTTTCTGTTTAGCGTTTAACTCTTAACTTCTCTATAAAGATAACAGTTGAGTTTTATCGTTTTTTAAGAAATTTAGCCAATCTGGGTCTATCTGGAGCACTTTTACCTTAGCTTAGCATAATCATTAAATCAGATTAGACCATTAGCATCTCTCTCTTAAATTTCAAATAATGAGCTTTGATAATTTGCCTATTTAGCATTTAACTATTGACTTCCCTTAAGATAACCGTTGAGTTTTACCGTTTTTAAAATAAATTCAGCCAATCTCTGGGTCTCTCTGGAGCACTTTTAGCTTAGCTTAGCATAGATCATTAAATCAGATTAGACCATTAGCATCTCACTCTCAAATTTAATCTCAAGTTTTGATCACTTTCCTATTTAGCGTTTAACTCTTGACATCCCTGAAGATATCAGTTGAGTTTCACCATTTTTAAATAAATTCAGCAGATCTCTGAGTCTGTCTGAAGCACTTTTAACTTAGCTTAGCATAGATCATTAAATCAGATTAGACCATTAGAATCTCACTCTCAAATTCTCAAAAAAGCGCTTTTTAAAAATGCTTTAATCATTGTCCTATTCAGCATTTAAGTCTTGACTTCACTAAAGATAATAGTTGATTTTAATCAATTGTAAAGAAATTCAGCCAATCTCTGGGCCGGTCTGGTGCACTTTTAGCTTAGCTTAGCATAGAGCATTAAATCAGATTAGACCATTAGCCTTTCACTGTCAAATTTTAATAAAGAGTTTTGATAATTTTCCTATTTAGCATTTAACTGTTGATCTCCCTAAAGATAACAGTTGAGTTTTACCATTAAAAAAAACAAATTCAGCCAATCTCTGGGTCGATCTGGAGCACTTTAAGCTTAGCTTAGCATAGATTATTGAATCAGATTAGACCGTTAGCATCTCGCTCTCAAATTTCAAAATAGAGTTTTGATCCTTTTCCTACTATTGACTCTTCTGTAGTTTCACTGTGTACTAAGACTGACTACAAACACTATATTTGCATGTAGTATGCCTCTCCTGGATGTAATATCTAGGTTGGGCTTAATTTTGAGCCCATAGATCCATATTTGGCTATTTGTGGTTTTCTATTGGTCAATCTTATATAATTGACAGGTAGATCCCACCCACTCTCTTTTGCAGTGTTCAGTTCTTTACTACAGTCTGGCTAAGAATGAAAAAGATCAGAAATAGATATCACACACAGAGACAAACGCACACACATCAAACACTTGTTACACTGTTGTTTGTTTTCAGTGTCCTCAGACGTCTCCTGTCAGCGTTCCTGGCCCTTTATGTGCTCAACATGAACTCTGCGTCCGGTCCTGATGCTTCAGTGCTGTTTGCGGTTGAGTTAGCAGTGCTGTCATGAGCCTTTACTATCATCTCTCAGCACTGCGACACAGAGACCTCAAATCAGGACAGACACAGAACGAGGACAGGATAGGAGACATTCCGTAAACTCTTTCTGATTCCTGCCATCTACAGGAAGCACGTAGATTTGCAGTTTTCGACTTGCTTATTTTAGCGTAACACAAAATAAGACATTTATAATAATCTCAGACAGGGGTGTGCAATATTTATTTATTTAACAGTGTGTGCAAGGGAATATTAGCAGGTATTTCAGTAACTTTGTGAAAAACTAAATCAAGTCTTGAGAGTTTAAAGTACACATGAAATCAAAGCTAGCCGTATGATTTTGTTAGCTCACATTGCTAGTTTTGTGCTTAACAATTCATCTGTGCATGTCATTAAGAAAAAAAAATGGTTTGCCTTTGTAATCTTTAAAGAGCCCCTATTACATTAAAAAGGGTCATGTTGTGGTTTCAGGAGTCTCCAACAACATACTGATCTGCATGCAAGGTCAAAAAACACTTTCATGCTCTTATAATCTGCATTTATTTTTACCTA
Source organism: Danio rerio (assembly GCF_052040795.2). NCBI lineage: Eukaryota > Metazoa > Chordata > Actinopteri > Cypriniformes > Danionidae > Danio > Danio rerio. Next base: position 45,194,107 of record NC_141035.1, read on the forward strand.
ATTATCCCAGCGACTCCCATATAAATCGTTCAGTGATTCATTTTTTCCCAAACCCCTCCTAAGCGCGAAGCTAATCTGCGCTGATTCGACCAATGACAGCCTGTTGTGATTTGTCGACAGCATTCAGCGCGAGGTAGTAAAATGCTCAGAGCGGTTTGACAAGCCCCCTGGTCGCCAACATTAGTATAGGATCCGATTGCAGCGGACGCCTGAAACACGTTTCAACTGTATTCAGACACCTCACCCCCGAAAGCAGTGCAGTTACACACCAGCATATTGCTCTATGCTTAACTATGACACACATTTAGTAATAATCCACACAGCAGCAAAACCTGAACTATTTTAAACCTTGACCGCTGCACGTGTGTAGGAACAGCTGGTGGTGGCCATCATACAACGGTATGGTAGCAACAACAAACGGCAGTGAAACGCGAGCTCACCAACGCATTTAAATCCGTAAATACAGTGGCACGCGTCATGTTTTCACCATGGCATTAGATGCGATATGGAAATATAAAGAGTTAACCACATACAGCGCAAGCGGTTATAAGTAACAAAACACAATTAAATACATGATTAGCAAGCTGGAGAAAACAAGGAGACAACCTTTCACTTACACTTATGAAATGTGTCACGGCCCAGGTCTGATTTCACTAATGATCTTTCATTTTGGAGCTTTTCTCCCTTCTCAGCTGTGACTTAGATCCTTTCTATTTGCAATCATTGCTGTGGCACCTCTTGCGTGAAGTGTCTATTTTTGTATTGCTGCCCATCTGACTCCCCGTCTCTATCCAGCCGGCCCTCACTCTTGCCGGCCTCCAAGCCTTAGGCTGCGTCCGAAACCACCTACTACCCAGTAGGTACTGCATTTGAACTTAATTGTACTACTCGGCCAATAGAAAAGTACGTTCTATACAGTATGAATGTGAAAAGTATGAATGGAATTCGGACGTACTACATCCCCCATTTTGTCATGGTCACGTGACCTACCTAGGTCAGTTGCGTCGCTTCACTTCCATTCATGAATTCTCTCGCGGGGCATTATGGGATAGCGCAGCCTGAATAAGATGCGCAGTCCAGAATCTCACCGGAAGTAGTAAGTCATCCGGGTACTTCTCGCATACTGTTTTTCGAATTCTATGAATTCGGACATACTACTTGGCTTACATACTGATTTTAGCGTACTATATAGTATGGAAGTATGCAGTTTCAGACTAAAGCCGCCTTTCCACTGCACATGACATTTGGACACGACTGTCGGAATACGCCCCCTTGTGGCAGCCGCACAGTATTTTCAGTGTTATCGTGCACCACGGGGGAGAAGCTGATTCTCACACGGTGTCCGAAATAAATAAGGGCAAAAGCAAGAGCCTTTATTCTTTATAAGTTTACATGGTTTAATAGATGAATGAATACTAGAAAGACATGGAGAAGACATTAAAAATGTATATTTTTATTACTTTCTTATTTGCATTTATGAACAGAAAAGTTTTTGTTTTAATATAGACTTTTTATAATTCGAAAAATAACCAAAAAAACTCCTCTAACGGATCCTCTAACGGATCTGTTTAGACAACAATGGAATACATCATATCCGGTCGGCAGGTCGCATGCGGTCTAGTCGCAGGAGTTCAAATATTTTGACGGATCCGCAGCTCAATTCGGATCCAAATTTTCCTCACACGGAGATGATCGTAACTCTACGCAGCTCCCTTACAGTTCTCCATTGGAAATGAATGACTTCCGGTCTGTCGCTTGTCGTTTGTCGTGTGCAGTGGAAAGGAGGCTTCAGCCTCATACTGCGTTCCCACCAGACGCGGAACACGCGTCAAGCGCGAGTGATTTACATGTTAAGTCAAAGCAAACGCGCGAATAGACATCCTGCGGCGCGATACACGCGAATGGCGCGGTGCGAATAGGAGTAGGAGTTTATGAGCTCACAGAGCTGGATGCACCTCTGAAAGGATGCAGTGGACTCAGACAGGACCCTAAACGTATCGACGCTGTTTTTCAGTCTCCATAAAGCACATTAACACTGTTATTTTCTTAATAAAATTCATGTTAGCCATTTAGCTATGAAGCTAGAGTCACCGGGCAGACAGAAGCCTTGCCCATCTTGCGTATCCGCGTCTGTTTTGAAGTGAATTTGACACGCGTTTGAAGCGGATTTGACGCTCCAATGAAGCGGGGGTTGACACGCGAATGAAGCGAGTAAACTCAAATGTTCACGCGGCTATTTACGCGCGAATAGCGCGATTTATCCGCGTGTACCACGTCTGGTGTGAACACAGCATCAGTCTTCCACGTGGCCGCTCTGTTCCAGACAGCGGAGGCCGGATTCACCGCCCCCTGTCGGGAATCAGGGTATTGCACCCTCTTGAAGACCGTTCCTCCAGCCTCTTCAGAGTAGTTTTATTTTCATAATTTTTGAAGTCTTTATTTGCTAACGTCTAAGTTTTTGAGTTTTTGTGAACTTTGGGCCTCTATGCCAGCTCCATTACGGAGTAATTTTTCGTTTCCTTTTTGAAGACTTTTATGTTGGCTAAATTTTGGCTTTAAAATAAATTAATTTATTTAATTAAATAAACTTTGTTGAGACCTGCACCTGTGTCTGACCAATTTTCTCTCTTATCTAGACCGTGACACCCTGTAGTATTTTCATGTGAATAACACTCCAGAAGTCTGTTTACAACATTGAGCAATCACTTTTAAGTGGTCAAAACACTCGCTATGAGGCGATACGGTGGAGCTTTTAACTTCCCCATCATCAAATCTCACTACAGCGAGTTCTTTGTGTTTCATGCAGTTTGAATGCCTTCAGATTAGTTTGTGTCAGGAAATTTAGTACATGTTTATCCACAGCTTATAAATGTCTGCGGTGTTTGTTTTTACTCGAGTCGCTTTACCAGCTAGCATGCTATTCATTAGCAGCCGAAGTGTGTTTTAACCATCTCCTCTTAAATCTTATGAAAAATGTCTCTTTTGGCTTTAGCTGTGTGTATATTTCCATTCATGCTGTGGTTTATTGGCGGCAGCAGTAACCACAGGCTGATCTCTAGCTCTCTCTCTCTCTCTGTGACCACACACACACACAAGTTCAGGCTCCTATTTAGCGGCTCAAAGTCAAGTCCATCATCTTGCGTTTGTTGAATGTGTCCAGAGCGACTGAACATGTGTGGTCTTCAGCGTCAATCGCTCTTTCAGCTCTAATTCTGTCTTATTTCTGTGCGCTCCAGCTATATTTATCCCACTACAGTGTGTCCCCTTGTACTGCCTCACAAACTGCTGTGTTAGGAGTCTTTTAAAATAGCAGATGTATAACTCTCTTGCTTTCTGTTTGTTTGTTTTTCAGAGTTTGTAAGTGACCTATAATGCAGTGAAGAGAGTATGGTGTTAGGAGCTGATCTGTATGCAGAGTGAAATCCGTCATGACTGTGAAGTCATTGCAACACCGCAGGTAATACAACTGACACAGGATGTATCAGCCATCAGAGAAAGCAAATAATCTTGTGAGAAACTCATACATGAATAGAACTCAACTCGATTTATTTTTAACGCACTTTTAGTGTCGAAGCAAAGTGTTGTACAGAAAAAAAGACAACAACAATGAGAAACAGACTCCGACCTAGGGCTGGGCGATTTTTTCGATTAATTCAAATTTACGTTTTGACGATGATTTTATTTTATATTAAATCGAGAATCGTGATTTTTCAAAAATATATTTAATACATTATAATGGCACCAATGCGCTTTGGTTCCTTCTCTGTATGAAGCAGGAAGCACACCAGAAGCGCCTCTCGGCGACACGCAGCACCACACAGCCCCATGGATTTTAGAATTCTAAACAGGTTTCTATACACACTGGAGCCGCCCAGCCATGATTCACAACGCATATCATATTTTAGCCACGCCACAGAGCGCCATCAGATTCGTTTCATGTTAAATATCATGCGAATGCGCACGTCTGGTGTGTTATAGTTTAAACTGTCATGTGCGCGCCGTGTGCGACCTGTTGACTGCCTGTTAAAGCGTGAAGTCATGTAGGATTTTAATCATTGCATTAGTCTGAGTTATGTCTGTGTGGATTGTCAAGACATATTCCCTCATCAAGTCGATAAACTCGATCTCAACATGTATGAAGCACTTAAAACCCTGCCATGTGAAAAACAGTGCCGATCTTTTGGTTTGAACACGAGTAGAGGTGAGGGCCTGTAGCAGAGAAAATGAAAGTACCCGCCCCCATGACGTCATTTAGCGGACCTAGTTCAGGGCTCGAAATTAACTTTTTTACTTGGTAGCACCGGTGCTTCCAACTTCAAAAATTTAGGAGCACCAGAAAAAATTTAGGAGCACCCACCAAAAATGATTGAGCACCGCTGCAAATTGTATTTTAAGGGATTTATTGTATTTTAAAACAACATCAATTAGGACTAAGAAAAACCAGAAACAACTATCTAACTAATGCTTAGATGACATTGATATTTGTGTGCAATAATTCCAAAATGAATGTCGAATAATTATAAAATATTAATGATAATGAAAATGACAATAATAGTAACAATGAATTACATTTGTTATCATCATGCGACCTTAAATGTGCTTGAATGAATTATGAAAAATAAATGTTTAGTTTGCATCAATTAAAAATGAAGCATTGCAGTAAAAAATATTTATTTTGTACTGCTGTTGATATATGCATGTCAGTTTGATAAATAATATTTCTGCTACAAAACAAACAAAAGATTATAATAAATCATTCAATTCAAGGCTGAAAGCTGCAAAGCAGTCATCAGTAACGTAATAAAAAATAATAATATACAGCTTAAGAAAGAATAGACAAAAGAAAGTAAGTAAAGTCTCACTTCTATCACTCTTTAAAAGTTTTGGTTTCAGTTTGTGTCAATTTAAATGTTCAGTCTGAGCTGATCTTCATTTTTCTGTGTTAGTGGAAAAGCAGGCGAGTCAGCCGACCCAATATATGAGCAGGTTGAGCAGGATTCTTGCGATGACCACTGGCGCAACCGCTGTTTGTTATGAGCCGCAGTTTCAGTGTAAACTTAGTAACGGCGATGATATTTTTTGTACAGTATTAGATTTGACTTTTACCGGACATTTGCGCTGAACACGCAGTGAAAGCAACGCATCGAGATTCAGGCTCCTTCTCCGAAAACACGTACTTGATTGATCTCAGCTGGCGGATCAATATTCACCACATGTCATGATCGCTCTCCTCTGCGCCTCAACTTTAGGTGGGGTTTGCAAACCTGTGTGCTTTAAGTTTACACTGTTTAGCCGTTTGCATTTCCCGTGTTCATAAAAGCTCCTTCCCTGTCATCTGACAGCGGAATACCTTGAGTGATTGACAGCTTATATAAACCAATATAGCGGCAAGGAAGAGCGATTCAGCACGTTTTTATAAAAATTCCAAACAGGTCGCACTACAACCATTATCTGTAGTCACACTAATGCTCCCATATATATTATGAGGTCGCATAGATTAATTTTTGGGCGCATATGCGACCAAAATGGTCGCAATTTCGAGCCCTGTAGTTGAAAACCAGACAGATCAGGCAGCATAATACAGAGAATGGAGCAAAGCGCATCAAATGATCGGTATTTAAAAGGGGGAACAATAAAAATTTATTAAATATGTTATTTTATATCAGACACATCTGGTACTTTTATTTGCTCCTGCTATACGTCCACAACTTCACACATTGGGTTAAATTAGGCTTTACAGTTTCCATGTTCAGTCCTTTTCTTCCACTGTATCTTTAAAAAAAAAAAGGCAGCAGCATTACAACCTGTCATTTAATCAGAAGACAAAATCAAAGCAGAGCTGACAGCCAATCTTTCCTAGGCTCAGCAAATCTTGCAAAAAATACCTCTGTATTCCTGCAACTGCAGTATTTACACAAATATTTCTTATTCAAATCTTCAGCAACGCTTTTTAACTCGTGAATTTGTTTTACATTTATTTACAATTTGACCGATTTTTTTTTTGTATGGCATGGCCATTAAAAATACAAAGTTCCTTAACCAGATGGTTTTTCATGTTACTTTTAAAGAGAATGTTACTTCAGTCATGTTGTTGTAATGTTTTGAGAAGACTAGTAACACAATAAAAAAATCGAAATCCTGAATCGACTTTATAAAAAACCTAGATTTTTTCTTTTTGCCAAATCGCCCAGGCCTACTCAGACCTAATGAAGTGCACTCTGTATTAAATCTAGTGTTAGAAGAAAGAAATATATCAGAATTATATACAGTGCTCAGCATACAGTTGAAGTCAGAATTATTAGCCCCCCTTTGAATTTTTTTTTTTTATCTGTCTGCTGCAGATTTTGAGTCATGGGTAATGCAGAGAGTCACAGCGGTGGCCATGGCTATTATGGAGACGGTCAGCGGCAACTGTCTCGAAAACACATGTCCCGCTCGCTCCGTCTGTCCAGCAAACAGACGTACTGCACCCGCAGGACGCCATCCGGAAAACCAGAACACCGCAACTCAGAGACCAGCACCCGCTCCAGCAGCACTCCCAGCATCCCTCAGTCCCTCGCCGACCATGGCCTGGAGCCCTTCAATGACTCTGACCTGCTGCCCGACTTCAGCAGCCCCATCTGGGTGGATCGCGTGGCAATGAATCTTCGGCCCATGTCCTTCCACAACCAGCCGCCCCATTCGCCAGCTGTCAAACCTCCAGAGGAAAATGCACAAGTCCAACACACACGGTAAGGCCGTGCAAGTCATTCACTGCAAAAAACAAAACACTTTCTTACTTCGTCTTGTTTCTAGTCCAAATAGTGAAAAATTCTTAAAGGTGCAGTATGAAAGTTTGACACCCAGTGGTTGAACTAGGTATTGCACTCCTGGTTCAAAACACATTTTCACTCAGCCCCTCCTCTGACGACTCCACGCGAGCGCAGGCTGCCAGATTGAGGACACCAATAGGAGCGTTCCTGTCTATCGAGCATACTCCGCTTCTTAAATCAACAGCGCGATAAAATAAATATTTTTCATATTAAAAGGAGTGTTTGTCCTTGAAATTTCTAATTTAGAAACAGCTTCTATTAATGTTAAAGAGGTTTAATATGTATTAATTCAATTATAAATCTTACCATATCGTTGGAGTGTAGTGAATGGATTATCTTGTGTTTCTGAAGGGCTGTATTTAAGGGTGCTTTAACGTCTGTAGTTCGCCTCATTTGGTCCGGACCAAGGGTAATAAATGATATATTGTTGCATCTTCTGCGACAATTTCGCAGACTTCATTAAAATAATTTTTGATTAAATAAATCAATTCTACCAATCAGGTCACTGAGAAAAAAACAAGGCCCATAGTGTGCCTAAAGCGCAATGCTTCATGGGTTTATCAATTTCATTGCAATCGTGACACACCAACCTTACTGGCCCAGTTCAGGCCCAGTTATGAGTTACTAACTTGGCTGAGACTTGGCCCAGATATGGTCTGTGTTTGGCCCTTGTCTAGAAGCCAGATTTGGTCCAGTCATGTACAGTAATTCACTGCGGCATGTGGGCCAAGCAAAACCTGATTGTGTGGGCCAGAGCTGGGCCAGAGAAATTTTGCTATGTGGGTTACTACTTCCAGCGAGATTCTGGAGTGCGTATCCCATGCGCGCTGCGCTATCCCATGATGCCCCACGAGAGAATTCATGAATGAAAGTGAAGCGACGCAACTGACGCAGGTAGGTCACGTGACCATGACAAATTGGCGAATGTAGGACGTCCGAATTCCATTCATACTTTTTACATTCACACTGTATAGAACGTACTTTTCTAGCGGCCGAGCAGTACAATTAAGTTCAAATGCAGTACCTACTGAGTAGTAGGCGGTTTCGGACGCAGCCATAGGTCACATAACTAAGGTGATATGAAACACCAGGTCACGTGACAAAAGCGATTCAAAGCATCGGTCATTTCCGTAACGTTTCGAGACTTGGCAAATTCACGTTTGTCTGCCAGGGTCAGAAAAATAGCTCTATGTAGTCTAGTGGACCATGCGCGTGCACAGAGTAACTGCTGCAAATAGCCTGAGTTCAAATCCCGACTTGTTCAAATACTTTGAAATTCCGACTTAAATTATTTTAGTAATGTAAATTTTTTATGACCTAAACAAGACATATTTATTCACAGTGTTCATTCGGATGTCAGACCGATGTTAAAACAAAACACGTAACAAGAACAGAGTATTTAATAAGTAATATCAATAGCTGCGCCTCCCTGTATTCAAACCCATTATTTCTGCATGCTAGTCTGGAACTCTCATCTCTCTACTAAATCACTTGAAGCCTCAACTCTATAATGTGTAGTTTAAAACCTCGATTTGCATAACTGTTTCATTGCTGAAGCTGTTCCAGAGCAATACATAAAAAATGACCACAAAGTGCCACTGTAGAGATGGGTTTCAAACATTTAGAAGCTTCGACATTTTTGCTTCAAGTGTTTTAGTGTTTCATGAAGCCTTGCTCTGCCCACCCCTGTCAAACAGGCAAAATTAGCCTGTGGATCAAAGGTAACAAACAAAAAGCAAACAGTCCTCACAAATCTCACTACTCACAAACTTATACACAGCAGTGCGTTATGCAATAAACAAATATTTCAAAGCAAGAGTGACCAAACAAAGATGGCCACCAAGAAAGTTGTGTCGCAGCTTTTAAAACACCGTGGGCCAATCAGGAGCGAGCAACCAGTCTGAAGCAGCCATTCAGATGTTTCCTAGGTAGAGCAGAGAGAGAGATAACACATGACAACATTAAGGTTGTAACATGGAAGTAATGCAGATATTTGATACATCCGCATTTTAAAAGAAGGTACCTGAGGAGATGACCAATAAAACATTTAAGGTCCACATTTTAAATACTTATGATCTTGATGATTTTTTCCCTGTTATCAAGGAGCCCTACTACGCGAGACGCTTCACAGGATGGCTTCAAGAAGAAACGCTCCAAATCTGCGGACATGTGGCGGGAGGATTCGCTGGAGGTGTCTCTGTCTGACCTGAGCCAGGAGCACATGACCAGCACAGAGGAGATGGCAGACACGCCGGACACACACTCCGCTCAGGACCGTGCCAATTCTTTAGATGAGCTGTACGGGACGAAGCCATCGCACGGACGATACGCCAGATGGCACAAAGGTGGCGCCGGCGATGAGGAGAAGATGATGATGTCCCCCTGTGAGGATGATGGAGCCGCTTATGGAGCTTTTACTCTGCCCTGCCGGCGCTCACACTGCCTGTCTGAGGGACCCACCAATCAGCAGGGGGTTATGCAAGGGAGGCGGGCACAAACCATACAGGTGAGGTTCTTATTGGGTGACCATTCCTAGAGTGAAGTCTTATTGGTCCTTGTGTGATATTAAACACAAATTAAAATCTGATTGGCTGTAAATATTTATTTGATTAAGGAGCCACTCCGATTTGTTGATATTAAGCACCAAGTAAGATTTGATTGGGTAGCCACGACTATGGTGAAATCTTATTGGTCCCTTTTTGACTTTGCATGATATTAAACAACAAGTATAAGACAATAAGATCTTATAACAACAATAAAATCTGATTGGCTGTAAATATTTATTTGATTGAGGAGCCACTCCGATTTGTTGATATTAAGCACCAAGTAAGATTTGATTGGGTAGCCACGACTATGGTGAAATCTTATTGGTCCCTTTTTGACTTTGCATGATATTAAACAACAAGTATAAGACAATAAGATCTTATAACAACAATAAAATCTGATTGGCTGTAAAGATATGATCCAGTAGCCACGCCCCTTGTGAAGCCTTATTAGTCCTTGCTTGATATTAAACACTTAAATCTGATTGGTTATAAATATTAATTTGATTGAGTAGCCAGTCCGTTAGTGAAATCCTATTGGTCCCTGCTTGATTTTAGTTGATAATAAGCACCAAGTAAGATTTGATTGGGTAGCCACGACTACTGGCTAAAATGTGAATCACAATTTTTTTTTGCTTAAAATTGAGTTCACAATTCTTTCTCACGATTCTTTAGATGTAAATTAAAGGTTAATATGAGGAGGCTATTATTATTGTTAATTCTCAAACACATCATCACCTTAGAATTATAAGGTTCTGTCTGCATTGAATGATTTTGAGATATTGAGCTTCAAAGTTTTTGCAATCCATATAGCAAACAGTATGTGTGCAACATTTTTTTTAAAGTCTTAAAATGTAGACAATAAGTTGTCATTTAATAAGAATATGTCAATAACTAAATTTAGACAAAAATGTCAGATAGAACCTTATAATTCTGAAGTGATGATATGGTAAAACAATACTGATAATATTAGGCCTATGTGTAGCTCTACTGTTGCTTAAAATGCTAAATTTTGTACAGTCATTATATTGGACTTGAACAGACTTTCAATATGTCCTGTTTGTCAATTCACAGTAAAATGATGACATCAAAATACAACTATTCATAATTATAAAGTTGCATTATTATGTTTGAGACATGTGCTTGTCATTTGTCAATGTCAGCATTATCAGACCATTTGTTTTCACTGGTAAAATCTGACATTTTTGCATTATATTCAACATTATATAAGCTAGAGTAGCTTTACCGACACTGTAAAACATTTATTTTCATGCACAACACTATGTTAGCTATGAAAGGAAAAAAACATATCAAATGCTTGTCGTAGTCATAATTGTAAAAAGCGTTATGATCATTTAAATGATGTACGCACAGGTTTCACTTTCATTTCCCTGTGCGGCTCATAGCTGCCGTCACTGATAAAACACACACACATGCAAATCATTCTTTCAGCGTGGCTCTCAAACGATCGCTCTGTGCAACAAACTGAACGTTATTGACAACTTTATAACTTGTTATTCACAGCATATGCAGGTTCTGTTCACTAAAGTAGCCGTCATTGGTGTGCTACGTGCACGCACGCGCGTTCGTTCTCGGTAGCTCGTGGTCAGCTCATGTGTGATTTTGAGGCCGCAAATAAATCATTACATTAGACAGAAATGACATTTCTGGGTGAATTATACCTTATAAACAGGGCCAGACGGAATCTGCGGACGTTTTTTGCTATTTCTGCTGAGAATTTTGGTAAAAATCTGCGGATTTCTCCGGAATTATTTTGGGAGTATCCAGCGGAGTATGTGGACTTGAACATAATAGAACATGAATATAACAGTTTTGTTACTTTAAATATAATATAATATAATAAAATAAAATAAAATATAATATAATATAATATAATATAATAAATATAATATGATATGATATGATATAATATAATATAATATAATATAATATGATATGATATGATATGATATGATATGATATAATATAATATAATATGATATGATATGATATGATATGATATAATATAATATAATATAAAATAATATAATATAATATAATATAATATAATATAATACAATATAATATAATAAATATAATATAATATAATATAATAAATATAATATAATGTAATATAATATAACATAAAATAATATAATATAATAAATATAATATAATATAATAAAATGAATATAATATAATAAATATAATATAATATAATAAATATAATTTAATATAATATAATATAATATAATATAATAAATATAATATAATATAATATAATATAATATAATATAATATAATAAATATAATATAATATAATATAATATAATATAATATAATATAATATAATATAATAAATAAAATATAATATAATATAATATAATATCAAATAATATAATATAATAAATATAATATAATATAATATAATATAATATAATATAATATAATAAATATAATATAATATAATATAATATAATATAATATAATATAATATAATATTATAAAATATAATATAATATAATAATATAATATAATAAATATAATATAAAATAATATAATATAATATAATATAATTATATATTTAATTATATAATATATTTATTATATTTATTATATTATATTTATTATATTATATTATATTATATTTATTATATTATATTTATTATATTATATTATTATATTATATTATATTATATTATATTATATTATATTATATTATATTTATTATATTATATTATATTATATTATATTATATTATATTTATTATATTTATTATATTATATTATTTGATATTATATTATATTTATTATATTATATTATATTATATTATATTATATTATATTATATTATATTATATTATATTATATTATATTATATTATATTATATTTTATCATATTATATTTATTATATTATATTATATTGTATTATATTTATTATATTATATTTTATTTAAAGTAACAAAACTGTTATATTTAAACTGCAAGAAAGTATTAATACTGTTTGAATTTTATAGCACACAAATACTACTTTTTAAAACAGCTTATATCGTCTGATTTTCAACTAACTACATGATTTGTTGAGTTATTACAGTTGAATACTTAATAAAAATGTAAAAATATGTATTAATAAATCCAATTAAAATAATTAAATATAGGAACCTTGTTTCACTGTATTTCCCAGTTATGGGTTGCAGCTGGAAGGGCATCCACTGCGTAAAACATATGCTGGATAAGTTGGCGGTGCATTCTGCTGTGGTGACCCCAGATTAATAAAGGGTCTAAGCCGAAAAGAAAATGAATGAATTTATGAATACTTTAACAATTAACTGTTATTAATTATTACATATATAATACGATCATAGTGCGAACAGTTTTGTTCTGTGCAATGTAGTTAGCTAAATGAAAAATAAAATAAAGACAGACTTTCAAAAAGTAACTTCAATACAGTTTCCCTACTCTAATGCATAACTAGTTTCACCAAAACTAGCATAAAGGTGTGTTTTGTTCTCAAGTGACAGGGATTTCTCACTTGACGTCTCCAATTATGCTGTTTGTTGCTTATAGCCGTTTCTCATGATCACATGATCTCCACAGTCTGCACTCCTATTGGTCAGTGCTGACTTTTCTATAAATCTGAACTCTGCAAATCTATAACAGTAAATGCGTAAATGCGTCTTTAGTGTCTGTGTCTGTGTCTGTGTGTGTGTGTCTGTGTGTGTGTGTGTGTGTGTGTGTGTGTGTGTGTGTGTGTGTGTGTGTGTGTGTGTGTGTGTGTGTGTGTGTGTGCGTGCGTGCGTGCGTGTGTGTGTGTGTGTGTGCGGAGAGAATGTGAGTGTAATGTAGTGTTAGTGTAGGAGTTCACTAGGGAATTTCAGCCTTGTTGTGAATGTTGGCTGTGGTTTAATCCCCCAGAATCCCTCTCAATCTCCTCATGTAAAGACGCTGTACGTATGAATGATGCATTTGTTTGTGAGTTCACACACACTCACATGCACTCCACTGTTGCTTCACATAGGACTGTGTTATGAATTCTGAAGTTCATCCCACTGAGCTAAAGTACAATGTTTATTTTAGGGCTGTAAGATAAGATTTAAGATATAAAAGAGGTTTAAGATATTAAAATAATGATAACCACTGAGCCACCATGCCGCCATGCCATGTATATTTATATACAATTGAAGTCAGAAGGATTAGATTTTTTCTTCTTTTTTAAATATTTCCCAAATTGTGTTTAACAGAGCAAGGACACTTTCACAGTATGTCTGATAATATATTTTTCTTCTGGAGAAAGTCTTATTTGTTTTATTTAGGCTAGAATAAAAGCAGTTTTAAATTTTTTTAAATCCATTTTAAAAAATCCATTTATTATTAGCCCCTTTAAGCTATATTTTTTCAATAGTCTACAGAACAAATCATTGTTATACAATAACTTGCCTAATTACCCTAACCTGCCGAGTTCACCTAGTTAAGCCTTTAAATGTCACTTTAAGCTGTATAGAAGTGTCTTGAAAAATATTTAATAAAATATTATTTACTGTCATCATGACAAAGATAAAATAAATCCGTTATTAGAGATATTAAAACTATTATGTTTAAAAATGTGCTGAAAAAATCTGCTCTGCCTTAAACAGAAATTGTGGGAAAAATAAACAGGGGGGCTAATAATTCTGACTTCAACTGTATATGATATTAAAGCAATTTGTAATATATTACTTTTGAAATCGAATATTAATATTAAAATATATACAAAATAACAAATATTTATTTTTAAAAATGTGATATTTATATTTAAATTTTTTAAAGCAGTAAAATATATATTTTAAACAAAGAATGATGTATTATTTTGAATATTTTTATTTAAAACAAAATCATCAATGATGTTTATTCATTAGCATTTAATAAATAATATATTTAAAAATAAATTTGACTACTGTGGTTATTTGAACATAGCATTACCATCACTTTACCACAGTACCAGAACTACAGTACTTTTTTACAGAGACTGTGTCTTTCACCATGGCGTGAGTTTACAGTGCATTGTGGGTAGTGGACTGTCACACTGTCCATATGGAGGAGCTGTTTTTTTCACTCTGATGATCCAGATCCTGGAGCCTCTTGCTAATGAACTGTTACTCGCACACGCATGCATGCACGCAAGCACGCACACATGCACACACATACAGACACACTCACACATACACACATATTTAATATTATTGTATTGTATTATTTTATTTATTTATCTATTAATATTTAGATTTTATTTATTTATTTATTTATTTATTTATTTATTATTATTTTATTTATTATTATTGCTTTATTTTATTTATTTTTTAATATTATTTTTTATTTTAATTATTTATCATTATTTTATTTATTAATATTGCTTTATTTTGTTTTTTTATTATTATTTTTATTTTATTTATTTAATAATTTATTTATTAAATAATATTTTATTTATTATCACTGTTTATTTATTTATTTATAGATGTATATTTTTATTTTGTTTTATTAGTCAATTTATTTATTTATTTATTTATTCTGTCTATGCTCAGTCTGTTGTAAACTAATAGTCTGGTTAAAAGTGACTATTTAAATGTAAATGTTCACTGTAAACCCACAGAATTTCATTCATTCACCACATCTACGAAGAGTATATCATGTGTATGATGTTTGTCCCTCTGTGTGTGTGTGTGTGTGTGTGTGTGTGTATGTGTGTGTTCAGGACGTGACGGCGGCTGACGGCAGTGATTATGAGGACAGTGGTATTGACGGAGTGACAGTGGCTGACAGCGAGCTCTCTCAGCATCAGAGCCGCCGCTATAAGACCATGTCTGTGTCTTTCTCCGCTTACTCCACGCCAGCAGGGGGTGCCTTCACCGGCAGCGACAGCGGCAGCAGCAGTGGAGCCGCAGCCACAAACACAGACAACACACAGGTGGACGTCACACACATTTTATTTATATCCATAAAACAGGTCAAAACCAGTGCTCAAAAGCTCTCTAAATGTTTGTCAACTTGTATGGATTGACCTCCGCCCCTGAAGGTATTTTCACTAGTGTTAGTATTATTTGATGTTTTATTTTTTGTTATTAATATTACTTTGTACTATTTTGTTTATTATATGCAGCTTAAATATATGAAGGATGCATATGTTTAAGAACGAAAGTTGAAATGGCTGTTTGTTATTTGCGTAACAAGCACTTAGCCTAGCTGCACAAACCCATCATACTCCATTTTGAGCCATTTTCAGAGGTCATGTGTTTTATGCTGTGCTTTGAAAAGTACACACTGCAAAACAGCTTTTCTTATTTAGAGTTTTTGCCTTGTTTCTAGTCCAAATATCTAAACTTTCTTAAATCAAGAAGTATTTACTGGACATGTAAAAAATATTGTCAAGCAAAATAAAAACAAAAACCTGCCTATGGTGTAAGCAAAATAAGTCAGTTTTCCGTTTTGACGTAACATTATTTTGCTATTATTTACTATTGATTATTTAACATCAGATAAACGCAAAGTGAATAATCTTAAAGTAA
>NC_141035.1:45212500-45252500 GCF_052040795.2 Danio rerio
ACACACACACACACACACACACACACACACACACACTTTTGTGTCATTCTGTCCCCATAACATGATGAATACCAGACACACACACACACACACACACACACACAATAAATGTAAAAATAACCAAATGTTTAGGAATATCAGAAACACACATACACACACACACACACACACAAAAACAAGCATGGTCACACGCTCAAATGCAGACAATTGACACAAACACACTCGCAAGCAAACACACACGCACACTCACATACACACACACATTACTCAGAAGCATTCACTTGCTCACACAATTGTGTCAAACAATTGACACAAACACACCTGCAAGCAAACACACAATTCACACACACATTTGTGTCATTCTGTCCCCATAACGTGATATATACCATACACACACAAACAAACACTTTCACACGTACAAAAACAAACGTCCAACTGATCAAAAGTATAAGAAAATAATACACACAAGCAAAAATGCAGACAATTGACACAAACACGCATGCAAGCAAACTCACGACACACACATTACAGACATGACGCACACAATAGACCCCATAGACCACACTTACATACACAGACTCATTACACACAGACATTCACATACATACACACAAATGTTGGTATTGGTGGTTTATGAGGACTTTCCATAGGTCTAACACATTTTATTAACAAACGAATGACAGTATCAGATGACTTTGTAAATCAGAAAACGTTATGGGGACCAAATGACCAAAAGTATAGCAACACTAGTAAATTTGGATTATTTGGGGACATTTTTGGTCCCCATAAGGAAAGCGGCTGATAAATCACACAGAATGAAGGGTTTTGAAAATGTAAAAACACAGAAGGTTCGGTTTAGGGTGGAGGAGGACAGAATACAGTCTGTACAGTAGACAAATCATTACTTGTATTAAGAGTCACCGTACAAACTGAACAAAGTGTCTCTGTGTGTGTGTGTTTCTGACACCATAAACAGGTTTTACAGCTTCCTTTCAACCAAAACATATGTTAGGATAAGGGTAGATCAGGTTTATTGTGTTGTATTGTGTGTGTGTTGATCCTACAGAATTAAAAACGCCCATCATTCACAACTCTGGCACACTAGTTTGCTCAATATTCTGCTTAATGTAATATTTTCTGCTAATAACAGGAGAGTTTCCAGCTTCATTTTACTCAACATCCATTTTTCTTTGGCTTAGTCCCTTATTTATCAAGGGTCGTCACAGCGGAATGAACCGTCAACTATTCTGGCCTATGTTTTACGCAGCGGGTGCCCTTCCAGCTGCAGCCCAGACTCTCATTCACACTACGGCCAATTTAGTTCATTCAATTCACCTATAGCGCATGTTTGCAGGGTGTGGGGGAAACCGGAGCACCCAGAGGAAACCCACACCAACACGGGAAGAAAATGCAAACTCCACACAGGACTGCCAACTGGCCCAGCTAGGACTCGAACCAGCAACCTTTTTACTGTGAGGTGACAGTGCTAACCACTAAGCCACCGTGCTACCCCTTCAATACATTTTCCAAGCATAAAAATGCTTACAAATGTCTTTTTATGGAGACATGATTAGTATTTTGTCCTCTGCATCTCAAAGTCTTGAAGAGGATACAGAAATACAGTATTCCACTTTAAATTTCACACAATAGAAATATTCATATTTTAATATTTTGAACAACATCTCATTAACCAAGGATGCATATATTTGATCAAAAATACAGGAAAAAAAAGGCATTAAATTGGTTTTAAACTCATAAATGTTACATTTATATCAGATTTATATCTAATCTAAAGCCTTAAAGCAAAATATAAAGATTATAGAAATATATTGAAGGTGGCACGGTGGCACAGTGGGTAGCGTGGTCGCCTCACAACAAGATGGTTGCTAGTTTGAGTCCTGGCTGGACCAGTTGGCATTTCTCACCCATGTTGGCGTGAGTTTCCTCCGGGTGCTCCGGTTTCCCCCACAGTCCAAACACATGCGCTACAGGTGAACTGAATGAACTAAATTGGCTGTTGTGTATGAGTATTTGTGTGTATGGGTGCTTCCTAATACTGGGTTGCAGCTGGAAGGGCATCCGTGGCGTAAAACATACGCTGGAATATTTTAATTTCGCTGTGGCGACCTCTGAAATAGAGACCAAGCCGAAGGGAAATGAATATAAAGGATATTATAAAGACAATTATAAAGATAATATAAAGGTTTTTCGCATTATTACTCCAGTTATTGGTTTCGCGTGAGACTTCAGAAATCTTAATATGCTGATTTCCTGCTTATGAAACATTTCATATTATTATCAATAATGAAAATGACTATTCTGGGTCTATATATTCTTGTTGAAACAGCGATATAGTTTATTACTCGTTCTTTCTGATTGATACAAAATTCAAAATGAAGATTTTTGTAACATAATAAAAGTTTCTCTTTTACTTTCTAATTTAATCAGCTTCAATGCAAAATCTTTGTGTAAAAGTATTAATTCATAAAAATAAAAAATTTAAATAAAAGGCGACACAGTGGCGCAGTAGGTAGTGCTGTCGCCTCACAGCAAGAAGGTCGCTGGCTCCAGCCTCGGCTGTTCAGTTGACGTTTCTGTGTGGAGTTTGCATGTTCTCCCTGCGTTCGCGTGGGTTTCCTCCGGGTGCTCCGGTTTCCCCCACAGTCCAAAGACATGCGGTACAGGTGAATTGGGTAGTCTAAATTGTCCATAGCGTATGTATGTGTGTGAATGAGTGTGTATGGGTTTCCCAGTGATCGGCATCCGCTGCGTAAAACATGCTGGATAAGTTGCCGGTTCATTCCGCTGTGGCAACTTCAGATTAATAAGGGGACTAAGCCGAAAAGAAAATGAATGAATAAATGAATTAAATAAAAATCTCACTGACCTGAAGCTGCAGTGTATCTGTTAAAAGTTTTTATTTGTTAATATTATTATTATTATTATTATTATTTTATTATTATTTTATTTAATTTTTTGCTTTACAAGTTTGGTTACTATGCTGATATAAAATGTCATATATAAAAATATATATATATATATATATCAAAAGATATTTTGTATTATCTTTGTATTCAAAAAAGAAAAAAGCTTTGATAAAATTTTAAATAAAAAGAGTGTTAACATGTTAAAAAGCTCTGTGTTTTTGTCAGCAGTGTGAAAATGACACAACATCAAAGCTGAACAAAACACTCCAATAAGTGTGTGTGCATTGTATTGGATTGTTTCAGCTGAGCTGCAGTTCTGACTTTGGCCACTGGAGAGCAGAATTCAATCAATAAAGCCATAAACTCCAGTCTAGTGCATTTACTGCTCTTAAACAGCCACTGAAGGTCTTAATTGAACATCTCTTAATATCTGAAGCTTAAATTAACCTTGTCATTTGTCTTCCCAGGATGCACTCTGTTTTTCTACGAGACGGATGGCCGCTCGGGCATTGATCATAACAGCGTCCCGAAACACGCCGTGTGGGCAGAGAACAGCATTGTCCAGGCCGTCCCAGAACACCCCAAAAAAGATTTTGTTTTCTGCCTGAGCAACTCCCTCGGAGACTCCTTCCTCTTTCAGGTCATTAAACTTCCTGTTTGTTTATTGAAACTAAACATAATCTATACTATTCTCACTGTTCTGAATGCTGTAGTAGCATGCATACTTAGTGCATATTACACTTCATAATCATTACTATTTGTTCCTAATCTACACTGCAAATAAAATAGTTTAGCAGTTGACATGAGAACATGCAAACTCCACATAGAAATGCCAACTGATCCAGGCGGGACTCGAACTAGACACTGTGAGGCGACAGTGCTAACCACTGAGCCACCGTGTCGCCCTTACTGTAGGTATACCAAGCATAAACAGTGAGAGTAGAATATGAATGTGTGTGTTTTCTCCTCTTGTCTGCAGACGTGCAGTCAGACCGAGCTTGAAAACTGGATCACAGGGATTCACTCGGCCTGCGCTGCGGCCGTCGCTCGACAGCATCATCGGGAAGACACCGTGCGTCTGCTGCGCGCCGAGATCCGAAAGCTGGAGCAGAAGATCGACATGGACGAGAAGATGAAGAAAATGGGGGACATGCAGCTCTCTGCTGTCACCGATGCCAAGAAGAGGAAGACCATACTGGAGCAGGTGATTGAGCTTATGTGTTCGCTATATGTTTGTGTCTGAATTACCCACAATTCAGTGTGTTCAGAATCAGATCTTTGCTGAATTGCTGAACTTGAAATATGTTACCCACTCATTTTTTTTTTATTATTACAAGTATTTTATACAAAATTAAATATAAAAAAATTATTTAATTATTTATTTGTTTGAAACTAAATAAAAATATAATAAAGGTAACATATCACTTTGTTTAATACTTTATAATGTAGTCAATGTTGATGACTATATTAATATGAACAATGAAGAATCCATTTATTGCAGCATTAATGAATCTTTCTCAACATTTGTAAATGGAAATAAAGTCATTCATTGTTGGTTCTTTTTAATTCACAGCTCATTAACTAATGTTGACATGCACACTTTTGGATTTTGATTATTTATTAGTAAATATTGATGTATTAATAAATCATGATCAGGTATTCCTAATTCTTAGTTTGTGATTGCAAATATATTAACTAACATTAATTAATTAAACATTTTTGTAAAGAGTGACCATAATATAATATAATATAATATAATATAATATAATATAATATAATATAATATAATATAATATAATATAATAAAAATATCATATAATATAATATATTAAAATATCATATAATGAAATATCATATAATATCATATCATAAAATAGAATAAAAAATAATATAATAAAATATAATTATATAATATAATAAAATAAAATAGAATAGAATAAAATCTAACATAATATCATCTCATAAAATATAATAACAAATTATATAATATAATATAATATAATATAATATAATATAACATAATAAAATATAATATAACATAATATAATATAATATATTATAATATAATATAATATAACATAATATAATATAATATAATATAATATAATATAATATAATATAATATCATAAAAAATAATAAAAAATAATAAAATAAAATATATAATATAATATAATATAATATAATATAATATAATACAATATAATATAATATAATATGATAAAATATAATATAATAAAAAATAATATAATAAAATATAATATCATATAATATAATAAAATATCATATCATATCATATAATAAAATAAAATATAATACAATAAAATAAAATATATAATATAGTATAATATATATAATAAAACATAAAATATATTATAACATAACAGTTTATTATAGTTTGATAACATTCTATGCTTAGACCGCTGGAAAATGAAACATTACTCTTTTTCTAGGCAAATATTGCTAGGATCTATAGGCTATATGCACAGCAAGTGTTTTTTTTCCTATTGATAAACTTCTGGTGAAAGCTTAATGTGACTATTTTCAATTTTATGAGGTTCCTTTTACATCATTAATGTTGTAATGTAATTAAAATATAATCCGTTAAGTAGACTTAAGCATTCATTTAGTTGCTCAAGTGTAAAGCAAGATGAAAAGCCATTAATATGCTAGATATGTCAATAGCAGCAGGCTAGCACAGAAACTCCATTGAAAATACTGTGGTAAAATAAATGTTCATAATTTAAAGACATGGCAAGGGGGATGTAGTGCTTCCTGTCCGGTCTGAGGCCCACTTTATATTGTATATCAATCAGGCAGTGGAGATTTTTAAAGAAAACTTTAAACGCAGCTATTCCAGTATGCTCGGTCATTCTGTTAGAATGGGAAATATTAAATTCTCCAAAATTGCTTGCCAAGATTACGATTCAATTTCATATTAGGAAACAACTGTAAAATGAAACAACAACTGTGTCTTTAGTTTCAACATTTTAGTCACTCAAAATTCCCATCTGGTCTAGGCCCCTCCCCTGGAGAATTGTCAGTCTATAGCGATTGCCGATTGGCCCCTGTATTAGAAGGCTGGGCTTCTTTTGCCACATTGACCGTTACACTTTTCTCCATTTACTGTATCCTACAGTCTTTGAAATACCTTATACTCTCATTTTGGCGTGACAGCCAAGAAACCCTGCGGCTGTATTACATGTACATATTGCATACAATATAAGAGTGTGATTTTGAATGAGTGAGATTTGTGGGTGGCCTTAAAGAGAAAGAAGAGACAGACTAAAGATCTGGTTAGCGCAAGAAGTGTTGGTTGTACACAGAGTCTGTCAGTGCTGTTTTGTTTCCCGTAATTATTATATCAACACCATCATCTGTACATGCGCGCTCTTCACCTTATCATCTGCACGCTGTCAAAATGTTGACAGAACTTTGATTCTCTTCGCTGCAGAAGTTCATGCTCTCCTCAATGGATGTTTACGCAAGAAGCAGAGCTCCGACTGGCCCCGGGCCCATCAGGAGGAGGGTTAGCGGGTGTGCGTTTGTGTGGGTATTTTAGTTTGGCAGCGTCGGGTTACGCTTTGAGGCCTGGTGAATGGCAGCCGGGTGGAGTTTGCTGCCAGTGGAATGTGTGGCGCTGTTGTTTGCTGCTCTGTGTGTTGCTTGGACCGTTGCCCTCTCCCAAAAAAACATCCATCCCAGAGTGGCTGGGAGGAGACGGCGGGGTGTATAAACCCACTCTATTGCCCTCCAAAAAACTCCACTTTATTAAACGACTAGTTCTAGCCAGACTAAAAGACAAGATTTCTTGCTGAATGCAATGCTGTGAGTGTTTCGTGTGTATTTCTACACTGATAAAAATGATTAGTTGGATTTACTGGATTTTTTTAAGGTGAGTGGTTGCAGATCATTTATATGGGCTGAATTTAAACGAGCAAATGAAGTTGAACATAACTTAAATTGAATTAGTTTGTTTAAATTCAGCCCATATCAATTGTTTTGGACGAAGATATTTTTGTTTCAGTGTAGCCTGCTCTACTAACCAGTACCTCTGTCTTTTTTATATCTCTCCAGATCTTCCTATGGGAGCAGAATTTAGAGCAGTTCCACATGGATTTGTTCCGTTTCCGCTGTTACCTGTCCAGCCTGCAGGGCGGCGAGCTTCCCAACCCCAAACGCCTGCTGGCCTTCGCCTCCCGCCCCACCAAACTGGCCATGGGGCGACTTGGCATCTTTTCGGTTTCATCCTTTCATGCACTGGTAATTATTTCCATCATTTAATTCCCTGGTAAACACATTGATCAGTAGTTTTGGTAATACTGAATCTTCTTTTTCTTTAAAAGGGAATGAAAACCTATTTTCTCTGTAATCATAAAACATCTGGGGCCTCATGTATCAATGCTGCGTACGCACAAAAACTTTGCGTACGCCAGGTTTCACGCTTAGAATCGCAAACGTTTGGATTTACTAACAATGAACTGAACGTGGGAATGTGCGCAGCTTCACGGCAGCTTTCTGGCATGCGTACGCACATTTTTTGTGCGTGTCTGTTTTATTTCCATTGGCGACTCCTAGAGGCAGTTGTGTTAAATTCCTCTCTACAAAGTGTCTGATCCTTGCAATGGCAGCTGTATGAGACGGGTTCAGCAGGTATATAAGGTTTCCATACCATACATTTGACCAGCTAAACATTAAAGCACAATTTGCAGCAGTCGCCTGTTTTCCCAATGTAATCTGACCTATCTACTGCTCACACATTGCTATAAAGACACTATCTGAAGATGAATTTGCATGCGTGAATCAGAAACATTTCCATTCAATAAATGTGCAAATAAAATATGATGCTTATTGATATGAACTTATTGATGATTCCTACTTGTCTTTCTCGTGATAAATAGTTGGCAAATCTGATATGTAGCGGGGAAAAAACAAGAAAGAGTTCATCAGACGCTGAAATCGAGACGAGTTCATGCTCGAACGTATCAATTCATGATCACATGCGTCTTACGAGCGCGCCACTGAGACTGTTAAGCGTACTGCAACATTTTACAGATATAAACCACGATAATTCTTTTTTTTAATGCACTCAGTGTGATATGTTCAGACCCAACTGTATTGACCGCATCAGCTAAACTCTCCCACTCTATTTTTTTCTATTGTTATTAATTCCGGAGAACAAACTTGCAAATAACACCGCTTTCCTCCGGTCTACCTCCGAAAGGAGCACCTCCAATTCACATTCTGTTCAAAGTTTCTCTATTTGCTTGCTTTTGCCATTGCTTTTTCGTTGGTTTTTGTCATTAGCATAGTCATTAGCATATTCATACGTGGGAGGAGGCAGGGAGGAGTTTTGTGCTCGTGCATGTTGCGCTCAGTTTCACGTTCATTCAGATGTACAAAAGAATATGCGTGAGATTCGGCGTACGCAGTGTTTCATACATCTGAATTTTTTACTGCGTACGCACATTTACAGCTTTGTGCGTACGCAATGTTTTAGTAAGATTTCCACGCAAGTCTTCGTACATGAGGCCCCTGGCGCTTTATTTTAACAATCTAGGCGCAAAGTTTAAAGTGCATGGTGCAAAAGCATTAAGGGGCGTGTTTGAATCCACATTTGCTTTTAGGATTTCACAAATTTGTCTCAGATGAAAAAATCGTGGCTGAAATCTCAGGAGATTTGAAACTTGAAAACTGCTCTTTAAGGGTTAAACAAGAGACTTTGATATTTTTAAAATGTTTAGTATATAACATATTGTTTAGCGTAGCACAATTTTTGGTATATAGCATATTTCCAAGCAATATCATCGCTCTGAAAGCAGCATCAGCATTGCTCTATTTTCCTTTTCACCCACACCGCATTTATTAACCTGGTTCCCTCCCACCTGTCAGTGTTGTTGTATACGTGTAATGGATTTTGGCATCAAAAGAAACAGCACTTGAAGGATTGCTCTGTGTATTTTCTCTTGGATTTGGGCCAAGGCTCCAGCTAATCAATACCATCCATCCCCAGCTTCGCCTCCAGTCCTGGCGCTCTTCTTTTTGTTGGAGCTGGAGGACCATAGGATACGGGCAGATTTTATTTTTGTCCTTTGCATCTTGGATGAATTTTTGGTTTCTGGTGGAGGGGGAGTGGATATTCTTCAGCATTTCGAGAGGATGGAGAAGTGAGTCCAAAAGAAGTGCTGTTGGCCTGTATAGCTGTTCTCCAGGAATAGTAGCTGGGTTTTGTTGCTGGTTATTAATTGGTCGGTTATTAAAGAAATTCTAAACTAACAACAAAACATGTAACATGGTGACCAACCTGCACTGATAAAGACTAGTTTATACCAGCTCATAACCAAGTTTGACCAACCAATGATGAGTTTAGTTTTTGTGACTACCAATAATGAGACTTGCTGGCATCCTTAATATGTTTTGGACCAGATTATGTCCAATTAAGACCAGCTAATAGACTTTTAGACTTGCTAATGATCTAAGTTTAGGCCAGTTTAAACCAGATTATGAAATGTTTAGACCAGCTAATGACCTGATAGTTAAGACCATGACAACATTGTCATTTTTAGACTAGTTTAGACTTGCTAATGTCAATTTTAGACCAACTAATGACCAGTTTAGTCCTTGTAATTACCTCCTGATTATGGTTTGGTCCAGATTATGACCAATTTAGACTATAGGTAATGACCAAACTTGCTCATGGCCAATTAAGTTAATCTCACGAACAGCTAATAGCCCTTTAAGATTAGCTAATGACCAGTTTAGATTACCTACTGACTGATTTAGACCAGATTATGACATGTTTAGACCAACTGAAAGCCCTTTTAGACTTGCTAATAAACAGTTCAGATTACCTACTGACTAGTTTAGACCATATAATGACGTGTTTAGACCAGCTAATGACCCAATAAGTAACAGGTCATGACAACTTTAGACAAGTTTACCAGCTAATAGATAATTTAGATGTGTGAATAACTAGTTTAGACTAGCTAATGACAAGTTTAGACAACTAATGACCCGTTTGGTCCTTGTAATTACCTGTCTAGAGACTATCTGACATCCTGATAATTGTTTGGGCCAGATTATGACCAATTTAGACTATAGCTAATCACCAAACTTGCCCATGGC
This sequence comes from Danio rerio, assembly GCF_052040795.2. Taxonomy (NCBI): domain Eukaryota; kingdom Metazoa; phylum Chordata; class Actinopteri; order Cypriniformes; family Danionidae; genus Danio; species Danio rerio. Next base: position 45,222,551 of record NC_141035.1, read on the forward strand.
CAATTTAGTCCAGTTTATGACTAGTTTAGATTAGCTAATGGCCCCTTTAGACTTGCTAATTTACATTTACATTTAGTCATTTAGCAGACGCTTTTATCCAAAGCGACTTACAAATGAGGACAAGGAAGCAATTTACACAACTAAGAGCAACAATGAATAAGTACTAAAGGCAAGTTTCAGGTCTGTAAAGTCTAAGAAGGGAAGTATTAGTAGTATTTTTTTTTTTTTGTACAGTTAGTGTGATATTCAAAGAGGCAATTGCAGATTAGGAAGTGAAGTGGAGACTAAATGACTACCTAGATTATTTACTGATGGGTTTAGACCAGATTATGACATGTCTAGACCCTTTTAGGCTTGCTAATAACCAGTGTAGATTACCTACTGACTGGTTTCAACCAGATTGACATGTTTAGATCATCTAAAAGCCCTTTTTGACTAGCTAATGACCGATTAGATTACCTACTGACTGGTTTAAACCAGATTACAACATGTTTAGACCAGCTAATGACCTAATAAATAGCATGTCATGACCGCTTTAGACTAGATTACCTACTAATGGGAAACTTAGATGTGCGAATAACTAGTTTAGACTAGCTAATAACAAGTTTAATCCAACTAATGACCAGGTTAGTCCATGTAATTATTTATTGAGGCTATCTGACTTCCAGATTTTGGTTTGGACCAGATTGTGACCAATTTAGACTATAGCTAATGTCTAAACTTGCCCATTTAGTTCAGATAATGACATGTGTAGAACAGCTAATAGCCCCTTTAGACTTCCTAATGACCAGTTTAAATTACCCACTGACAGGTTTAGACCAGATTATGACATGTTTAGACCAGCTAATGACTTTAAAAATAACAAGTTATGACCAATTTAAACCAGTTTACCAGCTAATGACAAATTTAGGTGTCCGCATAGCTAGTTTAGACTAGCCAATGACAAGTTTAGACCAGCTAGTAACCAATTTAGACAAGCTTATTTAGAATTAAGTTTAATATTATTTGTACAAATTTTCAACTAGTTTGGCTAACAATTATCTTGCAATGCTAAACCAGGTTATGGCATGCTTAGACCAGCTAATGACCAGTTTTACAGCTAACAACCAATTTAGATGTCTGGAAAACTAGTTTAGACTGGCTAATGACAAGTTTAGACCGGCTTAGTAACCCCTTTAGACAAGCTTAATTTGGATTAAGACCAGTATAGTTTGTGTAATCAAAAGTTTTCAATTATTTTGCTAGTTAGCAATTAGTTTGCAGTGCTAAAAGCAGATTATGACATGTTTAGATTAGGTAATGACATAATAAATAACAGATCATGATCGCTTTAGACCAGTTTACCAGCTAATGACTAATTTAGATGTCAGCTAATGACAGGTTTAGACCAGCTAGTAACCAATTTAGACAAGCTTATTTTTAATTAAGACCAGTATAGTTCATGTAACCACAAGTTTTCAACTAATTTGGCTAACAGTTAAATTGCAATGTTAATGGTAGTATGTACAAAACCCTTTTAGACCTACTGGAGGACCATAGGATACAATCAGATTTCATTTTTCGTCATTCCAGCTTGGATGAATTTTTTGTTCGGGTGGAGGGGGAGTGGATGTTCTTCCATATTCATCGTGAGAGGATGGAGAGAGAGAGAGAGAGAGGATAAGTGTCGAGTCCAAATGAAGTGCTGTTGGCCTGTATTGCTGTTCTCCAGGAATAATAGCTGGGTTCAGAGCACTGGAGAGGGTTTTTTGATGCATCCGGAGTGCTTTTCTCCATCAGGAGACCCAGAAATGCCACAGCGCGTTCGGCACAACGAGCGTGTATAATTTTTAAATGACACTAAAAAGAACTCGCCAAACACTTCACTAACCTTTAAAATATTCAGCTGGACTTGAGTGACCACAGGACGTGGGTTATTTTTTGTGTGTGTTTGTGCTGCTTGTTTGTGAATGAATATGCAAATGTATTAGTTCTAAAGGTGACTTTGCACTGTCCTGCTTCATTTTGGTAGGGAAAGTCACATTCGCACACAGCAGTATAATGCAGTTCATGATAAAACTTTACACAGGAAAATGTGCTCGTGATATGCAGGAGAACTCCTTATATGCATTCATAATTAGTGACATTTAAGATTTGCAAACTTTTGTTCCTTAAAAGAAAAAAAAAAGAGTCATTGTGCTAAAAATCAATAGAAAGCTGCTGTCCCACTTAGAAATGTGATGCATTGAAATACACTCACCGGCCACTTAGTACACCTTACTAGTACCAGGTTGGACCCACTTTTGCCTTCAGTACTACCTTAATCCCTTGTGGCATAGATTTAACAAGGTACTAGAAATATTCCTCAGAGATTTTGGTCTATATTGACATGATAGCATCACACAGTTGCTGCAGATTTGTCGGCTGCACATCCATGATGCGAATTTCCCGTTCCACCACATCCCAAAGGTGCTATATTGTATTGAGGTCTGGTGACTGTGGAGGCCATTTGAGTACAGTGAACTCATTATCATGGTCAAGAAACCAGTCTGAGATGATTCACGCTTTATGACATGGTGTGTTATCCTGCGGGAAGTAGCCATCAGAAGATGGGTACACTGTGGTCATAAAGGGATGTTCAGCCACAATTCTCAGTTAGGCTCTGGCGTTGACGATGCTCAATTGGTACTAATGGGCCCAAAGTGTGCCAAAAAAAAATTCCCAACACCATTACACCACCACCACCAGCCTGAATCGTTGAAACAAGGCAGGATGGATCTATGCTTTCAAGTTGTTGATGCCAAATTCTGACCCCACCATCCGAATGTTGCAGCAGAAATGGAGACTCATTAGACCAGGCAGCGTTTTTCCAATCTTCTATTGTCCAATTTTGGTGAGCCTGTGTAAATTGCAGCCTCAGTTTCCTGTTCTTAGCTGACAGGAGTGGCGAGTGGTTATTTTGAATTAATTTATATTTACTGTCGCCTTTCTATCAGCTGGAACCAGTCTGGCCATTCTCCTCTGACCTCTGACATCAACAAGGCATTTGCATCCAAAGAACTGCCGCTCACTGGATATTTTCTCTTTTTCGGTCTATTCTCTGTAAACCCTAGAGATTGTTGTGCGTGAAAATGCCAGTAGATCAGCAATTTCTGAAGTACCCAGCCCAGCCTGTCTTAGACCAGCTAATGACTAGTTTGGACTAGCTAATAACTAGTAACTAACAGATCATGACCACTTTAAACCAGTTTATGATCAGCTTACTCCAGTAGTTTAATTATTTAAATAATAGCAAATAACTAATTCAGACAAGCTAGCAACCAGTTTAGACCAGCTAATGATCAATTTAGACATGCCTAGTTTAGGTTAAGACCTGTATAGACTGCATAATCAGAAGTTGTCAACTTGTTCATAACCAGTTTAAATTAGCTAACAGTTAGCTTGCATTGCTAATGGCAGCAAATACTAGCTCATAACCCATTTAATCCAACTCATGATCAGTTTAAACTGTTTTCTAACTGATTTAGACTATATTTAAACAAATGTAGACCAGTTTTATTTAGCTAATGACTAGTTCATATCAGCTAATATGCCAACTAGCATCCCATTTAGCTAATGATCAATTTAGACATGCCTATTTTAGGTTCAGACTTGTATAGACTGCATAATCAGAAGTTGTCAACTAGTTCATAACCCGTTTAGATTGGCTAACAGTTAGTTTGCATTGTTAATTGCAGGAAAAACTAGCCCATAACCCATTTAATTCAGCCCTTGACCAGTTGAAACTGTTTTATAACTGGTTTAGATTATATTTAAATGAATGTTGATCAGTTTTAAATAGCTAATGACCAGTTCATATCAGCTAATATGCCAACTAGCATCGCATTTAGGTAAGGATCAATTTAGACATGCCTATTTTAGGTTAAGACCTGTATAATCAGAAGTTGTCAACTAGTTTATAACCAGTTTAAATTGGCTAACAGTTAGCTTGCATTGCTAATTGCAGAAAATACCAGGCCATTAGCCATTTACTTTAACTCATGACTAGTTTAAACTGTTCTATAACTAGTTTAGACTATATTTAAATGAATGTAGATCAGTTTAATTAGCTAATAACCAGTTCATATCAGCTAAAATTCCATTTAGCTATTGCCCAGATAAGCTAATTATTACAGTTCACACCAGCTTATGACTCAGCTAACGAGCAGTTAAGGACAACATTGCATGTCTAGTGACCTGTTTTGACAGCTAATGACTAATTTATGTTCTTAGATCTTCAAACAAGTTTGTGTGAATGAGGCTTAAGATTGAATATTAGTATGACTGAATCAATGAGAATGAGTTTTTTTTGTTCTGGCGGGTGTGTTGATATCTCAGCCTCCCGCTATGAGCCGTCTAGTCAGTTTGATCGGCGTGACAAACAGCATGAATGTGTTTTCTGTACCTCATGCAGATGTTTTGTGTCTGTAGGTGGCAGCTCGCACTGAGAGCGGCGTGAGGCGGCGGACGCAGGCCATGTCACGCTCAACCAGCAAACGCAAGAGTCGCTTCTCCTCACTATGGGGTCTGGACACCCACTCCAAGAGAAAGAGTAAAGGTCATCCCAGTATTGACCAGGTAAAGCACACACACATACAGTTGAAGTCACAATTGTTAGCCCTGCTTTTTGTTCAGATATTTCCCAAATGATGTTTAACCGAGCAAGGAATTTTTCGCAGTTTTTCTTATAATATTTTTTCTTCTTGAGAAAGTCATTTGTTTTATTTTGGCAAGTTTTTATTTTTTTTAAAGCCACTTTAGGGTCAATATTATTAGCCCAGAATAAACCAGATATACAATGACTTGCCTTATTACCCTAATTTTATGGCCTTACTTGACAATAAAATGCATATTTATTTACATGCCGTTCCAAAAATCCTACAAAATGATATTAAACGTTATATTTAATTTAAAGTATAACACATACAAAACAGCAATTGCAATATGATCCTTATATACGGTTAAAGTCAAACTTATTATCCCAGATATATCCCTATTCATATTACTAGATAATAATCAGAAAATATTTAAATACCAAACAATATATGAACTGTAAAGCTTAAATTCCTTTTTATTAGAGATGTCCTGATCAGTTTTTTGGCAGACAATGGCAAGTTTAAATATCTCACAGCTTGCTATGGCAATGTTGTCATCATCAGCTTTATAAAACCTCCAGACCGCAGAAATACTCGCGCTTTCCACTTCAAGCTGCTTCCGTGTTCTACTTTGGCGGCATTTAACCAATAGCGTCTCTGCAAAAAAAGTGATGTCATGCCACACACGTTGCTGTTTCTGTGTGAAGTCAAGAAAGAGGTCTAACTCGGTGCCACCGCATAACTATAGATGTGTTAAAAAATAATAAGAATATATATATATACACATATATTCGAGTCCTGATTGGGAGGTAACGTCTGATTCCGATTGAGTCTGAAACCTCGTAATTGGGCTCAATTTTGGATCTGGACATCCCTTTTTATGAGTAGTAATAAATAAATGTGTAAATATTGCTGAAGTGTGTTTGCTCAATGTCAACAATATATAAGAAATTATTTAATAATTTACCTTTCTATTAGTGATAATAACAACATAGGCTTATTGTGAAAATGTACCCCAATATACATTTCTGGAGATTGCAAACTATGTATTCAGAAGTACATATGGCTGCATTTCGTCTTTAAAATGAATGCTACAGGGTGGTATGAGGCCGTTCCTTTTCACACTTACCAGCTGACTTCTTACCTCCATATAGACAGCTTTCCTGCTGGTATTAGTGTGTCCAGTGCATGTACTGTACGTCAGCGCACTTGAGATTCAGAGAGGTGTTGACCCTAAATGCTGAATTCAAAGAACCGTTCTAGAAAGAGAAAGACAAAAACAGAAGTCAAAACATAAAATAAACAAGCAAATAACTGGGTGAGAATGTGGTAAAATAGGAAAACGTGGTAAAAATCAGGTACTCAGGCTTTTTTTCTGGATAGCTTTTTAAAACCGTTTGTTGGGTTTAGGGATGTAGGTGGATGGGTGCTTTTGAAAACAGGAGGTGGGTGGGTCAGTCGATCGGTCAGTTAAATAGTCAGTCAACAGCAGCCTCTTGTGGATTTAGTTGAAAAGAGCAGGTGTGAATGGCACTTACAAGAGAAAATTGAGATTTCAAAAAGCGTACACAGAGGCCTCTGGTGAATTCACGAAAACAAAGACTGAAAAAAACGTATCTCCTGGGACATATTTGGCATTCTCCTGAAATGTATATAGCGGCATGTTTTCAGAATGAGCCTGGGTTGGATAATAACTGTAATATTAATATACTGTGTACTTATTTTCCTTTGTCAAATATTCTGTGTATACTAGACAAAAATTGTTAAACAAAGTCTAATTAAGACTCTTATGGTAGAATGTAATCTTTTGCATTACTGTCAAAATAAAAGTCCTCACGCTGTCAACATAAAATCCAAATTTGCTATGTTTATTTTTCTTGCGCACATTATTAGTCTTAAGGACAACTATTAATTCATGCAAGTTATGAAGTGTTTTTTTGGTAATCTTTTATCAAAATTTGACCATTTGCTTCTGCTTTGGGAAGGCAGACCTTGTTTGATGATATCAGGTTTTTGGCTTGGGTTAATTATGCGCCCCTTCAACCGTTAGTTTGCTGCAAGTGAATGAGAAGCACAAAAAGAAAGTTAAAAATACATCATCATAACGAAATCAAATTCAGATCGACCTTCTTTTTTATACTTCTAAAAAGCCAAATATCAGCAGATATATTAAATGCAACAGCTAAAATGCCTGTGGATCAACAAATCTTGCTAGCAGCATCCCACGCAGAGGACTGGCATCAAAAACACAGCATGTGATGATTAGCATCTATGGCACTTTTCAGCATGACAATAAATCGCGAGCCACACTAAATGCTGATTTATCAGGTTGCATTTGTCTTGCTGTGGATATATTAGTGATAATAAATATACATTTTATTTATGATGCACTTTCCTTTAACTCAAAGCGCTACAAGATATATAGAACAACAAGTAAAAATGCAGAATTACAAGCTTGCATAAAATCCAGAGGTCATTATAAATAAAACAATACAAATATAAATGTAAACAGAAGAATAAATATGTAAAAAGATTGCCAACTGCATGCAAATGACGGTGATAATCATAACTGGAACGTAGCAATGAATGATTGTTTCTTTTTGAAAAGGTCTTTGCAGAAGGAGATGATCCAGTTAAAAGTCCTCTAGAAGGCATGTTTGAGGGTTCTTCCAGTGAAACAATGGTAAGAAACTTGCATCTGAAAACTTAACCTTCATACTATATAGTAGGGTTGCACAGTTTACTGGTACTATGGTAGTATCGCGATACTATGGCTCCAAAATACTGGCAGTGCCACTGTAGTTTGTAAATGGTAGTATCATCATTAATGGTTCATCTACAATAGATAATGTTGCATGTGGAAAAGTCACTAAAATCCTCACACGTTTGTGCAACAATAGATTATTTTAATTTAATAGTCTGTGGAGATTTCCCAGAGATGGGTTGCGGCTGGAAGGGCATCCGCTGCGTAAAAACGTGTTGGATAAGTTGGCGGTTCATTCCGCTGTGGCGACCCCTGATTAATAAAGCCGAAAAGAAAATGAATGAATGAGTCAGTGGAGTCCTTTAAGGTTGCAAAACTGTGTGGAATTCACACCTTTTATTGTAGCCTACTGCACGTTTCCTAACGCTTCAGTTCAAACCACATCTGAATCGATTTATTTCTATTCCTGGTAATATGATTTAGTAGCTACAACAACTGCGATGATCACTTTAAAAGAACGACTCACAAAGTTAAATTTTTGATTACTTTGGATTGTTACCTGATAAGACTGAAAAAGAAAAGGTTGAAAAACTCAAAATAGCAACATGAAACATTGTAACAATCTTAGACCACTTCATAATGCCTAATTTTGTTGGGAAAATGCTCTTTTGTAACAAATTTCATTTGGTATAATTTGTACCTTTATTTTTTTGCTGGTCAGTTATCAAAATAAACAAAAATTGAATAGATTTTAGGTAAAGTGATATGTGTGCGTGTGTGTGTGTGTGTGTATGTGTGAGTATGTGTGTGTGTGTGTGTATGTATATATGTATGTATGTGTATATAAATATATATATATATATATATATATATATATATATATATATATATATATATATATATATATATATATATATATATATATATATATATATTAGGGATGTAACGGTATCAGAATTTCACGGTACGGTAATACCTCGGTATGAATGTCACGGTACGGTATTTATTGAATCATTTACAGGAAAAAACAAAACTTATGAAAATACTCCAAAAAAGTGCCAAAAGTGTCAATGACAAACAAATTAGCCATCTATCTGTAAGCTTTGAAACAGGAACTTCAATTTTAATAACAAAAAAATATTAAACCATGTAAAAAAATCAAGTTTCAATTTAGTATTGTTGAAAACTCATCACATTCAACATTTAATCACTCACTCACTCACTTAGGTAGAGATGGGTTTAAAGGAAAATTATCATATAACTATAATCTGGTAAAAGCTGGTATCTCTGGGCATTTACAATGTCCCCTGCAACAGAAAAAAAACCTCTCATTTGGGACTGAGGTTTCTGGGACAAGAGAGATATGACATGGCCCAGGTTGACAGCAGTGGGTAACGTTGTGCATTGTCTTTCCCCCACTTGAGAGGACAAACCATGAGTGAGATAGAGGGCTCATGTCTGCATCAATCTGAACAGTGTGCTGTGTTTCTGCAGTCCCCATGACGTTATTAGTCGTATTCCCCAACTTGCAGGCACGTGCACACACAGGGCTCAACCTGTGCAGTGCACATGCCCTTTTTAGTCTTGGATAGAAAGTGCCCTTCCAAAATGATCAAAAGTGCCCCCGCGACGCGACATACCCTCCGTCCCCGCTTTACAGTACGCGCGCGACAACACAGCTGATCAGAACGCGCGCAACAACACAGCTGATCAGAACGCGCGCGACAACACAGCTGATAAGAACTCGCGCGACAACACCGCTATTCAGTACGCGCGCGGCGACAACACCCGCTTTAGGGTTTTCCAGCTCTTTTTCATCCCCGCTTCTAGCAGCACACTCTATTTCCGCATTACTGGATCTGTAGTGACAACAGACCGCAAGGGATTATGGCCAAGCCTGGGCTGATTTGAATTGTAGTTTCCGGTACCTCCCGTTCGCTTCATTCGCCTGAGCAAATTTTCTCAGAAGACCTATAGTTTTACAGAGTCATGCGACTACGGTAATATCGAAAAAAATTAATATTGCGGTATGACGGTATTTACAATACTGTTACATCCCTAATATATATATATATATATATATATATATATATATATATATATATATATATATATATATATATATATATATATATATATATATTTTAGTGAGATAGAGAGAACACACGCAAGCAGCGGTAGATTTTTTACACTTTGCCCCGGAGGGTGATTTATTTACAAGAGTGCTGAGAGTGTAGGGCGGAGCGATCGCTCGGACTCCTGGCCGGGAAGAGTGTAGAGGTTCCGGGGTAAAGGGTGAGGCCGTGCAGGTAGGAGAGAGAGTGGAGATGGTCAGCTGCTTGAGCCCGCTGTGGGAGAAAAGAGACACAGATATCAGCCAGGGAGTCATTTGAGTAAAAATGAAGCTCACAGTCTCTGGGTTGGTCGCGGCTTATATCCATGTCTCTTGGTGGGTCTCAGCTGTGTTTGATTAGGGTTGATGATGAGGGAATTGATGTGGATCCGGGACCACGGTGACGTTGCATCGGTGGACTCGCCACATTATATATATATATATAAAATACTTTTTTTGCCTCAAGGGAATTATGACTTAAATTCAAGTAGGCCTATTATAACATAAAATATAGCATTTCAGAATTTTTTTTTTTTATCATTTGAGTTAAGAATTACAGTATTGGAATACTACTTGGTATCTTGATACTTCAGCTGGTATAGTATCGTAAAAAAAAATGTATGGTTTCGCGACAACCCAACTATGTAGTATTCTAAAATCAGCATGTGAGCTGAGTAGTATGTCCGAATTCTTAAAAATTGAAAATCAGTATGCGAGAAGAGACCTACTACTTCTGACGATATTCTTAAGTGCGCATTTAATGGACGCTACACTATACCATGAATCACCATGAGATAATTCATGAATGGGAGTGAAGCGGGTAGGTCACATGATGATGACAAAATGGCGGATGTAGTACGTCCGAGTTCCGTTCATACTACTGACGTTGATGCTGTATAGAAGTCACTTTTCTAATGGTTGAGTATTACTTTTAAACACAAATGCATTACCTACTGAGTAGTAGGGGATTTCAGACGCAGCCATGGTATGAAACGGAATCAAAATGGCTAAAAATTCTGCAATTGTTACATTTGGAGCAGATTGAAGGTATAAAAGCACCATAAAAGTGGCAAAATCACACAAAATCCCTCTGCAGCAAATCAAAACGGGCCTATTCAGAGAGATCTGCCTTGGGCCGGATCTCTGGAGGAGGTTGGCAGAGGTGTGGGTGTATATTCATCACTGGCGTTGGCGGACATGTAGGCTTTCGCTCAGCCAGGCGGTGGATAGTTGTGCTATAATCCACTGACCTGCGCTGAAGAATATAGTGCTGATGTTCTGATTCACTCACTCAATCATGAGCAGAGAAAAAGAGATATGGGGAAATGTAGTTGAAACTATTCTAAAGTTTTGGCTTGGAAAGATTTTTAGTGATCTGAAAGAAGGATCAAGGATCCGTTTACTTGAAGACAAGTACAGCTACATCTCATTTCATATGCTGGTCATATTAGCATATACAGTGAACCAAAGATAGTCTGTGAGTTATTAGAAATAATGGGCTGAGCGCTAACATCATCATTACACATGATTAATAGCATCTCTACAGGCCTCGCTCACATCTGCGGCTTCTCTGTGCTTTCATTCATCACACTACAGAAAGACACCAAGACTCCAGTCAAAGGTCTGCCAAGACCGAATACAGATCACGACATCTGGTCCCGGGACCACCTCACTCCATCATGGGTGCTGCTGCCAAACGACCAGCCTGTGTTAGCCATCATCCAGCCCGGAGAGTCAGCCCTCGACATGCTGGAGACCATCTGCAAGGTAAAGTCAAGGAACAGGAGATTTTTTAAATCTGTTTTACTGATTCAGTGAAGAGAGTTACAGTAGGAAATATTTCAAGAGTTCTCACTTAGATATTTCTTGATAATATTAGCTTGTTTGGCATGCTGGCCTGGGAGAGAACCCTGAGCTCGGAGATAATTAAGCTCAGGGCTCCCGCCTGGTCGAAAAGCATGTAAGGGGGTAAGGAGATCAGGTAGCTCTCGAGAGCTCCACCTGGTAAAAGAGGAAAAGAGAGGAAGATGGGGTGGATAAGGGGTTTCTTCGGAAAACGGAAGATAAGGAGAAGTTTTAGACAGGCAACTTATAGTTAGTTTGGATTAATCTGATTGGCTTATTAAAGATTGCAGATGGGAGACCAGCTGCGATTATTCATATCACGTGCTCCTCTCGAAATTAAACTTCTTAAAGAAAGACATCACTAAGGTTTTTGCACATGGACTTTTAGGGATCTATTTTGACGGTCCATGCGCAGAGCGCAAAACGCAGGGCGCAAATGCTTTCAGGGCGTGTCAGGACGCGTTTTTGCTAATTTAAGGATGGGATATCTGCCTTGATCACAGAAAGCTGAACAGATCTTTTGATCCTGGTTGCTTTCTGCACGCCCTGTCTTGTTGATATGATTGCATGTGTTACTACTAGGACATGTTAATACACGTCTGTCAATCAAATTAGTGGGTGGGGATACCAAACTCCTACGTCACGTTGCAGTCGGCCTCAAAATGGGAGGGATTTGGATCCTATTTTATTCCTTTGTATTTTTATTTTTTCTTCCTGTCAGGAAATAAAAAAAGAGACTTATTTGGCTCTATTTTGATGGTCTATGCGCAGAGCGCAAAACGCTTTCAGGGCAGAACGCATTTTTGCTAATTTAAGGATGGGAAAATCCGCTTTGCGCCGTGGCGCATGGTCTAAAAGGGTTGAGTTTATTTTCTTAATGAGTTATAGGTGTGTTTTGAGAATAAACCAATCAGAGTCTCATCTCCCATTCCCTTTAAGAGTCAGCTGCGTTGCGCCAAGAGCGCATTCACTATTTACAGGACGCAAAGTAAGTCTAAGTGGAAAAGATGAGCATTTCACTAGCAAACAGTTAACAGATTTTTAACAGAAAACAGTTAAACAGAGCATCTACTGCGTGAGAATGAGAGATAATGGATCTACTTTCACATTCACTCTTGGATAGGGAAACCTTTATGCACAGACATCAATTAGTCTACAAATAAATACTTTTGTTTGTTAAGCGCAAATATTCGTTTCAAAACTATTTCTAAATTCAGTTCTAATTTCCAGCAAACGAATAAATGAACAATAATAATGAAGTGTGCTTAAAAACCTGAGTTATATCCTAAAACACATGCTGTGCCCCATATGGTCTAAAACCTGACAGGTGGACAAATCTAAGCTTGTTTTTAATAAAACAAATATAAATATGGATATAATAAATAATACTGCTAATAATAATAACATTATACAAAAGCAAATTGTAAAAGCAGTGGTTTTTCATATTTATATAGGCTAGAAAATAATATGTTTTGTAATATTTTAATCCTTTATATTTATATCCTATATCTATTCTTATTATATCCTATATATATCCTTAATATTTAATTTTTTTCATATGTAAAGATATTTGCCTATTGCTCTCTTGTGCGTATTAAGCAGTGTGTAAGCGAGGCACAACTCTGCGCTGGAGTTTAGACCGGGTTTGTTTTGGTCTAATGAAAAATCTATTATAGTTTCTCAAAATAGCAACGCGCCAGCAGTCCGCCTCAGAACGCCTTCCTTTTTAGAACAGAACGCCTATGGGCGCACATATGAGCGCTAATGCATTTGCTATTTAAACAGCGTAGTGCAACCCCTCAAAACAACTTTTGCGCCAAGCTGAAACTAGCAAAAGACTTTTGCGCCGCGCCTTGCGCCACACTGCGCCGGGTGTATGATAGGGCCCTTAATTTTTAACAGCCAGCCAGCCCAAGTGCTTCCAGTGAATTGTCTTTCCATAACAAAACAACCATGTTTAAAGGGCCATGAAACCCCCCACTTTCGGTTCAAGTCTACTACAGAATTTTTTCAAAAAAATGCATGAGAATGGCCTTGGAGCTCTGCGAGCAGATGCAGGAGTGGGCGTGGCCAGCAGAGCAGGGGAGAAGGAGGGGAGTGAACAACTGTTGTAAGTTGGCTTACAAAATGAGACACAAACTGTGAGGAGACGCATGATTTTAAAGTTTACAGAGTTAAAATGCAAAGAAATAAACAGTAATTTAATGCCCTGCTACATTTGTTATTCGTAATTTCATATAAACATAACCACAATTTATATCATTATAAAGATGATCGTGTTCATATAAACACAATAAATGAGAACTTCTCCATCAATCCCCAGGTCTGAATGCAGACTCAGTGCAGCAGGTCTCTTGCCCTGCCTATTTCAACCATTAGCCCTGCTGCTGGTAATCTGGAGGATTTAGGCGATCACAGCAGCAGGGAGATGTGTCTAAATGTGTCTAATTACGCTTGAACAACTAAATGAATGCTGAAGTCTATTTACCTGATTGTGTTTTAATTACATTACAACATTGATGCTGTAAAAAACCCTAAACAATAAAATTGAAAATAGTCACATAAACCTTTCACCAGAAGTTTATCGTCGAGTGGAAAACGCTAGCTGTGCATATAGACCACAAAATTAGCTCACAGTTTCTTCCTCTCTGAATCAAACAGTACAAATATAAATTCTTTCATCGAGAAGCAGGAGATTTTTAAAGCATACAGAGAGTTTTACATTCAGAGAGTGACTTCAGTCTTCAGAGGATTGAATATCAGCTTGAAGGTCAGCGCTGTATTAAACGCGCATGTTGTATTCCTCAAAGCGTCCCTGTGAGGGGTTTTAAAGAGTGCAGGCCGTATCCTTGTTTTACATTTTTTTATCATGGGCTAGACTTCTAGTTTAAGTAACTTCTAATAAAAACTGCTATAAATCATTTTAGATAATAAGATTGTGCTACAAAAATACCCATATACTCCTTGCATACATGGTTTTAGTTGTTTCTGTAGAATTGACTTTTACAACACCCATAAAACCAATGAATTATCTGCAAAGTCATCATTTTGCTCTATAAACTATAGCAAAAATTCAAAAACAAGACTAACATCCTATGCTAGGGCAGCACGGTGGCTCAGTGGTTAGCTCTGTTGCCTCACAGCAAAAAGGTTGCTTGTTCATTTCCCGGCTAGGCTAATTGTCATTCCTGTGATGAGTTTGCATTTGCTCCCCGTGTTGGCATGGGTTTGCTCTAGGTGCTCCGGTTTTCCCCACAAGTCCAAAGACATGCGCTATAGGGAAATTAGATGAACTAAATGGGCTGTAGTGCATGAGTGTGTGTGAATGCGATGGTGTATTGGTCGGACCCCCTAGTCTTTCGAGATTTAGCCATCCCTGAATCCAACGCAAAATCAACAAGTTTTTTTGCGATCCTTCTAACTTATTCATTAACCCAAAATAATCGCAAAAAACGTAAATAATCTCATAAAACATGCAATTCCAAACCATATAATCTAATTAAATTTATTTCAGCTGCCAATTCATTCTTTTACATGGCTTATAGACGTTGCATACGCAGCGCACGTGATGTATTGAGTGTCTCTCGATAAATGACGTCTCACCTGCGCCCTCACAAAATCACTGCATTACATGGAACTGGGTGTAAATTGTTTTGCAACCTGTGCAGTGAGCAGACGCGGATGAAGCATCAAGTGTGAGGGATTTACATGCGTCAATACAAAGATGCGAATAGACATCCTGTGTCGCAAATCGAGCCAATAACACGGCGCGAATTGGGCGTTTTGTGCGTTTGACGTACTTCAGACTGCAAAAAAGTGAGAGCAAACATCTAACAAACGGAGCAATGGAGCATACAGAAAAGCAAGCAGCTTACATTGACGGAGGTTGATTCAAGGATGACCGGCGCTGGACGTGACCAAATTGAAGGACATTATTTGTGCTTTATAAATATGGCTGGTAACTTATTATGATGTGTGTCAGCTGTATGCATGCTGTAATTTTGCTTAACTCCTTCCCTGGTGCTGACTAGAGAAAACGCTTCCCTGCCATTGACGAGTTTTACGGCAATCCGTGTTTTGGATATATTACGGTAGGGAAGCACTAACGCATGTCCTGAGTGAAGGAACATGATGTCAGATCATCCAGGAGTGAAATCTGAGAAAGAGAAAATAAGAAAATAAGATTGTGGATAAAAATAAGTTATACAACCCTCTTTTGGATTAATCCCTTCCGTTTTAGATCTGTTTTAGATCTCGTCTTGACAAGAGGCCAAAATAAAGAAGCTTTATTTTTATGATTTGGTCATTATCATTACGTCAGATTGCACACCTAACATAGTAGGTTACCCCACCAAATATGGTAAATAAGATAAGTATATATATATATATATATATATATATATATATATATATATATATATATATATATATATATATATATATATATATATATATATATATATATACACACACACACACACACACACACACACATACAGACACACACATATTTTTATCTTTTTATACACACACACACACACACATTTTTATCTTTTTATACATATACACACACACACACACATTTTTATCTTTTTATATACACACACACACACACATTTTTATCTTTATATATATATATATATATATATATATATTTATATATATATATATATATATATATATATATATATATATATATATATATATATATATATATATATTAAATTGCAAAACTGTCTGCGAATTATCACCACAAAATAATAATTTTGCTAAAACTAACACAAAAATTATCTAGGGGGTCTGATTGGTGTTTCTCAATAATGAGTTTGTTTGTTTGTTTGTTTGTTTGTTTGTTTGTATACTTTATTGTCCCTCAAGGGGAAATCTTCTGTAGACCCACAGAGCACTTCAGCAAGTTCTGACACAATAAAAAATTATAAAATAAGCAACCCTGCAAAGGGATTACATACAATTAAAACGTAATTTAGACTATCGATTAGTTTTCAACAGTCTGATTGACACTGGGTTAAAAGAGTTCTTAAATCGGTTCTGTATCGTCTACCGGAAGGTAAAAGATCATAAAATGGGAAGAGAACATGGGATGGATTGTTTAAAATTCTTTTCGCTTTATTTAACGTGCATTGCGAGCAAAGTGTTTGAATATTAGTAAAGGTTTCTGATCCTATTAGTCTCATAGCAATTCTGATAATAATAATAAATTTTAATTTTAGATTTACAGAAAGATTGCCCTACTATGTAGATAGACCATACCTGATGACACTCTCAGATACAGCCTGATAAAATAAGGAGATGATTTTCTTGTCAACAACGTAGAACCCTAACCTTCGTAGAAAATAGAGTCTTTGGTGAAGCTTTACACAAATCCAATTTACGTGAGTGTCCCATGTTAGAGACCTACCTACGGTTGAAGTCAGAATTATTAGCCCCCCTTTGAATTTATTTTTCTTTTTTAAATATTTCCCAAATTATGTTTAACAGAGCAAGGAAATTTTCACAGTATGTCTGATAATATTTTTTTCTTCTGGAGAAAGTCTTATTTGTTTTATTTCGGCTAGAATATAAGCAGTTTTTAAATTTTTTTAAAAACATTTTAAGGTCAAAATTATTTGCCCCTTTAAGCTAATTCGTTTTCCGATAGTCTACTGAACAAACCATCATTATACAACAACTAGCCTAATTACCCTAACCTGCCTAGTTAACCTAATTAACCTAGTTAAGCCTTTAAATGTCACTTTAAGCTGTATAGAAGTGTCTTGAAAAATATCAAGTCAAATATTATTTACTGTCATCATGACAAAGATAAAATAAATCAGTAATTAGAGATGAGTTATTAAAACTATTATGTTCAGAAATGTGCTGAACAAATCTGCTCTCCCTTAAACAGAAATAAAAAAAAACAGGGCGGCTAATATTTCAGGGGGGCTAATAATTCTGACTTCAACTGTATGTAAATTCTCAAATACTTGTATGACTGTATCTTGTTGATTTCTTGACTATGTACAAACACTGGTAAATGCTCGACAACACACTTGGGATCAAAGATTATTTCCTTTGTTTTTTTATTTTTTTGTATTAACCTTCGTATCACACAACTTAACAAATGTAATGCGGCTGGAAAGGGATCAGCTGCATAAAGTATATGCTGGAAAAGTTGGTGGATCATTCCACTGTGTTGACCTCTGATAAATCAGAGACTAAGCCGAAGGAAAATGAATAAATGATATCCTATGCTAATGAGGGAGAGATGGTCACTAATGGGCGGGGCTTCACCCCTCTGATGACATGTACAAAGGGAGCGTGTCAATCAAAGTGTTTCTGCAGACTGTTTCTATCAAGTGTGATTATAGCAAATAGAATCAAAACATTTTTACCATTAGAAGCTGCTTATGTTCACTCACTGTTGCCACTCAACTGGTTTAAAACCTCTTATAAAAGTGATTTTGCAAAATAGGCCTACTTTAAGTGTGAAATGACATCTTAATGCACTCAGTTTTTATAAAACACTTCACCGATTGTTTACAGTTTAACGACATTTACTCCCATAAATTCAAAGCATTATGAGCCATAGCAAAAAACATTTTCCTCTCTCTCATATGAGCGTTTGGAGCTTTTTAGCGTGTGATTCCTGTCCATCTGGAGCACTAAGATGAAGACACAGCCCAGTGACATGTCTTCACCCATTTAACACGTGTCTCTTTCATCTCTCTTTGCAGGCTCACCAACTGGACGCCACTAAACACTACGTGCGCCTTAAGTTCCTCATTGAGAACCAAGTGCAGTTCTACATCCCCAAACCAGAGGAGGATATTTACGATCTGGTAGGTTTTTGGTTAAAGTGGCTCTCCCTCCCGCTGGTTGGATGCGCTCGCATTACTTTCATCCTGCTGGGACATCACACTTCATCCAAACACCTTTTCTCTTCCTCTCTTTCTCCTCGTAATAACAGAATCTTCTGTGAGGCACAAAAGAAAAAGTTGTGCTCGTGCCATTATTAGGGGTGCAAGATATTTATCGTCTATGATAATATAGTGATGATTGTGTTAACATTGTATTGGCTGACTTTATGTGCACATGTGTAAGTGTGATATAAAGAGATAGATTTATAAAACTGTTTTGCCTTTTTTGTTTTGCCAAATTAACTACAAAATACCTACAAAGGCAAAGCAGAACATTGTGCATCTCATTTCAATATTGCTGTGTTTTCTCACTGAATGAGTGAATTGAATCATTTTGAGTGAATTGAGTCAGTCAACGATTCATTCATAAAGTCACTTGCTTTGTTTCTCAGCATTTAGGGAATCACTCATTCAAATGATTTATTCTAAATGAATGAATCATTCAGGCAGTGATCCATTTATAAATCTTGCTTTGCTTCTAAGCATTTAAGATTAAATTGTTTGAATCAGTGATATATTGAATTATTAATTCAAATGATTCGTTCTAAATGCATGTCTCTTGCTTTGCTTCTTAGCATTTAGAATCGATTGTTTGAACGAAAGAGTCAGTAAAGCACTCATTCAATTGATTAATTCTAAATGGATGAATCTTTCAGTCAGTGATCCATTCTTAAAGACAGTCACTTGCCTTGTGTCTTAGACGTTTAGAATGAATCATTTAAATTAATGATTCATTAAATCAGTCATTCAAATGATTCATTCAAAATGGATGAATCATTAAGTCAGTGATCCATTTATAAATACAGTAGCTTGCTTTGCTTTTTAGCATTTAAGATTAAATTGTTTGAATAAACAATTTAGTGAATCACTCATTCAGATGATTCATTATAAATAGATAAATCATTCAGTCAGTGATACATTTATAAAGACACTCGCTTGATTTGTTTCTAAACATTTAAGAAAGAATCAATTGAAAGTATGATTTAGGGATTTAATGATTCAGTAAATCACTCATTCAAATGATTTATTCTAAATGGATTAATCATTAAGTTAGTGATCTATTTATAAAGACATTAGCTTGCTTTGCATTTTAGTTTTAGGGCAGGAATCATGTAAATGAACGATTCAGTGATCACTCATTCAAATGGTTCATTCTATATAGATGAATCATTTAGTCAGTGATCCATCCATAAAGACAGTCGCTTGCTTTGTTCCTAAGCATTTAAGAATTCATTGATTTGATAAACAATTCAGTGAATCACTCTTTAAATTGATTCATTCTTAATGGATGAATCAATCAGTCAGTGACTCATTTTAAAGACAGTTGCTTGATATGCTTTTCAGCAATTAAGAATGAATTGTTTGCGTTAATGATTCAGTGAATCACTTGTTCAAATTCTTAATTTTAAATGGATTAATTATTCCATCAGTAACCCATTAACGGAGACAGCCACTTGCTTTCTCGGCCATTAAGAATGAATCATTTGAATGAATGATTCAGTGAATAATTCTAAATGGATAAATCATATAATCAGTGATTCATTTATAAAGACAGTCGCTTGCTTTGTTTCTCAGCGGCTGTTTCTCAATATGCGTTCTTCAGCGGTCTTGCGTCCTTGTGTTCTCGTGCAACGTCATCATCAGCTGCCTAAGTTCAGTTCCAATACTCAAGACCGCAAGTACGGAGGACGCGTGAAACTTCCCGGATGTGTTCTTGATATCGAGGACGCACTGATGCTGACTTGAGCACCGAACTTGCTCTGGAAGCCCCAGAAGTCATTGCGACTGGGGGTGGGAAGCGCAGCATTTTATTTAGATTTATTATTAAAGATTCAGAGATATCACTTATTTACCTCAGGAGTTTCCCTAAATGAAACGGTGCAAGTAAACATTAACATGAACATCTTAATAAAGGAATAAACACGTTAAGAGTTGTTTGTTTGCTGAAATTCGTATTAAAATCTGTTTTATTTATATTGTGCAGAGTATATTTCTAATGTTTTTATGCAAAATATATATTTTGAAGAGGGGGGAAACAATAAATCATTGTTTGACTGCTGTAATGTTTAAATAATTTCCATTTAAAACGCGTGAAGGTCACATGACCATCAGGAAGAACGCAGCATCCCATTTCTCAAAGGACGCGTTCTCTGTCCTCGCGGTCTCCTGAGTTCGTTCTTCCGAGGACACTTGGCAAGACCGGTCTCCACAAGAACGCAAGTCCGTTCTCTGCGTTCTTGGAATTGAGAAACAGCCAGCATTTAAGGATGAATTGTTTGATTGAACAATGAAGTGAATCACTCATTTAAATGATTCATTCTAAATAGATGAATCATTCAGTCAGCGATCCATGTATAAATATAGTTGATTGCTTTCTTTCTCAGCCATTTGACTCACTTGAATGAATAATTCAATAAATCACTCATATAAAAAATTTCATTCTAAATCGATGAATCATTCAGTAAAGGATTAATTCATAAAGTCAGTCACTTGCTTTTTTGTCAGCATTTCAGAATAGTTTGAGTGAATCATGATTCAGTGAATCACTTGTGCAAATTATTATTTCTAACAGGACGAATCATTCCGTCAGTGATCCATTCATGAATACAGTCACTTCCTTTGTTTCTCAGATATTTAGAATGAATAATTGAACAAATGATTCAGTGAATCACTTTTTCAGATGATTCATTTTTAAATGGATCAATCATTTAGTCAATGATCCTTTCATAAAGACAGTCACTTGATTTTTTTCTCAGCCATTAAGAATAAATAATTTGAACAAATGAATCAGTGAATCACTCATTAATACAGAGACTTGCCTTCACCTACTGGCAGTTTTTGTGTAGTTTATGTATTCATAACAGGCCTAAACAATTCAAGACCCGCACAGAAACACATTCAGCAAAATATGGTTTAATCATTATTATTAAATAAAACTAAAATACTGAGATATGTGATTTTGATCTATATAGCTAAGCCTAAAAGCATTTTCCTTTTCTTTTAACTGGAAAACAGCCACGCTGTGATCAAACGAATGCTTTGTTTTGAAGCTTTACTCTACATCCATCATTCTTAGCAGTTGTGCAGCCGTCTTCATTTATAATGTTTTGTGTGTCCGGGTCAGACATGATCGATAATAAAGAAACATACAGGAAAATGCCACCTGTATTTCCTCACCCTCGCCCTTTCACACCATCCCGTGTGTGTGAAATGTGAGATATCAGAGTTGTGTTGAGAGGAATATTAATGAAGAATGTTTTTCATTACAGCTGTATAAGGAAATCGAGCTGTGCTGTAAGATCAGGAAGGTGATCCAATTTGATCGGGATGAATCCTGCATGATCGGCTATGGTGAGAAATTATCATGTCTTCATCATGTCTGTTTTATAGCCTACATATGGTTTATTGGCTAATGCATATGTTTTATATGCTGTGTTGGCTGTAAATATTAAATGTATAAGCATGATGTCAGCTTAGGGTCATTTCCCCCCATATTCCTTTATTTAAATGTTTATATATAATGCCATGGATTGTAGTTTTGAGAAATATGCTGCTCACTTATGTCAGTCTCTTTCATTGTTTAGAAAAACCGTCACAAAGCTGTCACGTTTCTAAAATCAATTTTAGGCCACAAATATAAAAGAAATTGGGGGAGGGACTAATATAATTATATATAATATAATTATATATATATATATATATATATATATATATATATATATATATATATATATATATATATATATATATATATATATATAAATAAATATATATATATATATATATATATATATATATATATATATATATATATATATATATACATATTTTTTATATATATATAATTTTTATTTATTAAATGTTAGTTTAGTTAATTTCAAACTCTTAAAGTATTTTATTTTATTTACTAAGAATAATATTGTTAACAGATACACGCATTTTATAAGTTTATAATTTATACATTAAGCTGTAAAAGCTGATTTTATTGCTTTACATTAATTTATTTAGTTTGTTTATTATCAGTAATTACATTTATTTTATTAATGTATTATTGAATTACTGAAGAAGGTTGCTGGTTCAAGTCCTGGCTGGGCCACTTGTGTGTTAATAGTTTATACATTAAGTTGTATAAGCTGATTTTATTACTCTTATTTATTCGTTATTTACTATATACAGCGCGGGCGCTCACGATTCGGATTCTTGCAAACAAAAACTGCACAAATATGTACCTCCCGGGACGTATTTCGCTGTCTCCAGAAACATCCACGGGGCTACATTTTCAGAATGAGCCTGGGTAGTCTTTTATAATTGAACTGACATGCGGCTGTGGTGATGAATTACATAGCGATTTTATTGTTTCTATTACAAACTAGTACTGTTTTAAAAACGATTTAAACTTGTAAAACTCATTGTTGAGGTGCAGATGATCACAGAAAGCTGAACAGATCTTTTGATCCTGGTTGCTTTCTGCACGCCCTGTCTTGTTGATATGATTGCATGTGTTACTACTAGGACATGTTACTACACGTCTGTCAATCAAATTAGTGGGTGGGGATACCAAACTCCTACGTCACGTTGCAGTCGGCCTCAAAATGGGAGGGATTTGGATCCTATTTTAATGTCAGGAAATAAAAAAAGAGACTTATTTGGCTCTATTTTGATGGTCCATGCGCAGAGCGCAAAACGCAGGGCGCAAACGCTTTCAGGGCAGAACGCATTTTTGCTAATTTAAGGACGGGAAAATCCGTTTTGCGCCGTGGCGCATGGTCTAAAAGGGTTGAGTTTATTTTATTAATGAGCTATAGGTGTGTTTTGAGAATAAACCAATTACAGTCTCATCTCCCTTTCCCTTTAAGACCCAGCTGCGTTGCGCCATAAGCGCATTCGCTATTTACAGGACGCAAAGTAAGTCTAAGTGGAAAAACTGAGCATTTCACAAGCAAACAGTAAACAGTTAACAGATTTTTAACAGAAAACAGTTAAACAGAGCATCTACTGCGTGAGAATGAGAGATAATGGATCTACTTTCGCTCTTGGATAGGGAACCTTTATGCACAGACATCAATTAGTCTATAAATAAATACTTTTGTTTGTTAAGCGCAAATATTCGTTTCAAAACTATTTCTAAATTCACTTCTAATTTCCAGCAAACGAATAAATGAACAATAATAATGAAGTGTGCTTAAAAACCTGAGTTATATCCTAAAACACACGATTTGCCCCATATGGTCTAAAACCTGACAGGTGGGCAAATCTAAGCTTGTTTTTAATAAAACAAATATAAATATGGATATAATAAATAATACTGCTAATAATAATAACATTATACAAAGGCAAATTGTTATGAATGAACTAAAAAAGCCTCCCGAGATGAAGAAGACATAAAAGCAGTGATTTTTCATATTTATGTAGGCTAGAAAATAATATGTTTTGTAATATTTTAATCCTTTATATTTATATTCTATATCTATTCTTATTATATCCTATATATATCCTTAATATTTAAATTTTTTCATATGTAAAGATGTTTGCCTATTGCTCTCTTGTGCGTATTAAGCAGTGTGTAAGCGAGGCGCAACTCTGCGCCGGAGTTTAGACCGGGTTAGTTTTGGTCTAATAAAAAATCTATTATAGTTTCTCAAAATAGCAACAAGCCAGCAGTTCGCCTCAGAACGCCTCCCTTTTTAGACCAGAACGCCTATGGGCGCACATATGAGCGCTAATGCATTTGCTATTTAAAAAGCGTAGCGCAACGCCTCAAAACGACTCTTGCGCCAAGCTGAAACTAGCAAAAGACTATTGCGCCACACCTTGCGGCACACTGCGCCGGATGTATGATAGGGCTCATTGTGTTTCTATAACCCCAATATGACTGTGGACACACTATACCTGCACACAGTTATATCCTAACGGCTTACAAAAGATGATTTTCATCATAGGTGCCCTTTGATAAGATATTAGTTAAAAAAAATTATTTCAGATTATACAAATATTTGTGTACAAATGGAAATGGAAATGTTTCACATGTATTCACACGTATTTTTCCAAGGCAGAACAAAAACAAAGCATAAAATGGGGAATAAATGATGTCACATGAATATAAAATGGGGAATAAAATGGTAATTCATTCATTCATTCACTTTCTTGTCGGCTTAGTTCCTTTATTAATCCGGGGTCACCACAGCGGAATGAACCACCAACTTATCCAGCAAGTTTTTTACGCAGCGGATGCCCTTCCAACCGCAACCCATGTCTGGGAAAATAAAATGGTAATAATAGGGAATAAAATGGGGAATAAATGATGTCATAATTAAGCATTTTTGATGATCCTGTCCCTTTAATGATCTGACCTTCTTACTGTAAGGTTGTAGGTTCAAACCCCTCAAGGTTTGATCCCAGATTAAGCTTGATTATGACGTGTGTGCTTATGTGTGTGTTTGACAGGTTTCTCCATCTCTGTGGTGGAGGAGGACGGCGTTCAGCAGCTCTACATCACTGACGTGAGAGCTGGAGGATTAGCCTTCGCTAAAGGTTCATTAGCTCCTAATTACATTCTCTTTCTGTTTCACCCCGTCTCCTGCTTTTCTTCTGTTCTTTTCCCTCTCAGTCCGTTCTGCCACTGCTGTAATTGCTGATATCTGCGCTGTGCTCCTGGTGTTATGTAACATGTTGTCAGCTCTGTGGGCTTTCTGAGAGCCAGAGATTGCAGATTTACCCTCAGCTCTTCTAAACTCTCCATAATGACAGAAGATAAAGGGAATCAGAGAGATCATTATAGGGGGATTCACTGAAGTGCTGTACCTACATGTGCATTACAGGGAACGTATCATGCAAAACAGCGTTTTTCTGGCTCTTTTGATTTATTTTGTTTGTCTATTTGTATTATAGTAATTTTAGTTTAGCATGTACTTATACTGTAGATGAGTGGTATCAAAAAAATGTGAGACAGTAAATGTACACAACAATAAAAAGAAAATAATAATAATAATAAAAAACAATAATAATAAAATCAAAGGGTTAAAAGTATTTCTAGACAAGCAATAAAATAATCCCAATGTTAAAATGAGTTTATTAAATAAAGATAATAAAAGCGTATGTATAATACATATAATGTTCACAGTACATCTACATTAATAATATAATAAAAGCAAGCTGTCAATAAAATGTACTTAAACTATATATACAGCAGGGAAAATAAGTGTTGAACATGGCACTATTTGTCTCAGAAAACTTATTTAGGTGTCTTTATTTTAGTTTACATACGTAGGTGCCGTTGAGTTGAAATTTTCACCGGATGTTGGTAACAACCAAAGAAATCCATAAGTGCAAATAAAACAAATCTAATTAGATTACAAATTAAATTATGTGTAATAAAATAAAACGATGCAGGGAAAATTATTGAACACACGAAGAAAGGAGGGTGTAAAAAGGCATGGTAAGCCCAGACAGAAGCTGTAAATCTCAAATGATTTCAGAGAAAGAAAAATTAAGCTGTAGAATGGCCCAGCCAATCACCTGAATTGAATCCAATATAGAATTAAAAAAAAGATCAGATTTGATAGACGAGACCCACAGAGCCATCAAGGTTTTTACACTCTGTTGAAGTTGTTGTGAAAAAAAGATTCTGGTCTGCAAAATATATTAAGTTTCTAAGTCAAAGTTTTCAAAACTTAACAAAGTCTGAGATCTCCGGAGTTTTTAGGCAAAGTAGTGTATTGTTACAGCATGAGTAACAACAGAGACAGGTCGTTCGAGTGTCTGATGAGTATAGGCTAGCACACAGTTAGATACATTTCTTTGTTTTATCACTCCACCCAAATTTACACATTAACGCACCTGAATTAGCTTCTCCACTCATGGGATTTCAAATCTCACATGTGCTCCCTCCCCATGGTCAGTTGAGTAATTTCCTAACCACCAATAGAACCTCCCTTTTTTAGGGATCCTCCCCATGACCATTTAAGGTCTTTAATTTCTACTTCAAATGTGGCAAATCAGAAAAAAACAATGCTCAGCAATATATCTAGTTGACTATACCTTGAGCTGTCAACTGTAAGTCTGAAGTTCACGGCCAGTTTTAGGGTCATCATATTTCTGAAGTCATTGCAACTGAGCGTGGGCGCATGTCTGAGTGTGCAGATGTGTATAATCATGAGTCGCACACGAAACAGAACGCAAGTGCCCTTACGATCTTACTTCCATACATCTACTCTCATTGTGGTATTTAATAGACACATAATAATAATACTGAAACCACTCAAATAAGCATATAAATGAGAGCAATAAATTCATCAGAAGTTCATTAAGACACAATGAATTCCCCATCAAGGTCTGTGAAAAACTCACACCTGAGCAATGCATGTGATGTGACTTCACCAAAAAAAAGCCTTTTATACAAAGCATTAAATACATTTCAGTAGTTCAGTACTTTCTCATCTTCATTCATTCATTTTCTTGTCGGCTTAGTCCCTTTATTAATCCGGGGTCGCCACAGCAGAATGAATCGACAGCTTATCCAGCAAGTTTTTACGCAGCGGATGCCCTTCCAGCCGCAACCCATCTCTGGGAAACTTTCTCATCTTGTCATTCCATTTTTATTACACATCATTTTTCAGATTTGTTTGTTTAGTTTTATTTTTATGCTTGTATTGTTTGGGTTTTTACCCAAATCTGGTTCAATTTTTATGTCAACAGCGAATATTACTCCCAGAAAAAAACATGACATGTACAATACTTATTTTTCACCACAGCATATATACAAATTATATACAATTACAATATATAGATATAAATAGGGGGCGAGGCAGTGGCGCAGTAGGTAGTGCTGTCGCCTCACAGCAAGAAGGTCGCTGGTTCGAACCTCGGCTCAGTTGGCGTTTCTGTGTGGAGTTTGCATGTTCTCCCTGCCTTCGCGTGGGTTTTCTCCGGGTGCTCCAGTTTCCCCCAAAGACATCCATACAGGTGAATTGGGTAGGCTAAATTGTCCGAAGTGTGTGAATGTTTCCCAGAGATGGGTTGCGGCTGGAAGGGCATCCGCTGCGTAAAAACTTGCTGGATAAGTTGGCGGTTCATTCCGCTGTGGCGACCCCGGATTAATAAAGGGACTAAGCCGACAAGAAAATGAATGAATGAAGATATAGATAGATAAAAAAACAATAAAAATATAACAAATATTAGAAAAAGATTGATCAAAATAATATATTTTCTAGTGCAATAAATGGGCAATTTGCACACAGACACAATAAGGTTACAGTAACAAATACTATAGAAATAATTTGAAATGTATTTATATTGTGAATTCATTTAATTCTCTTCACAAGCCATGAGCTAATATTACACATGTGCTTAAAGGACAAAAATATTGAATATGGTCACTTTAAATGACCATCATTTCAGGCTTGTGTTTGCATCTAGACACTGTGAGCACACTGAATCAAACCCTCTCTGAGTGATGTCTGGGTGATCGGTGTTGTTTATTGCTGATATTTCACATCGACGAGAAAACTGGGTCAAACCCACAAGCTGAAGGGAAGAGGCAAGACGAATCGAGAAGCTACAGACCTTTTTTTTTTTATTGCATCTATTTATTTTGCTGCCGGCCTTCACTTCAATGAGGACATGCTGTATTATTCATATGAAATATTTCAAAGTGAAACTGAATATTTGTGTAAAGAATGTAAAGCAGAATTAATTACAAAATAGAGTAAAAATAGACTGTTTCATATATGAGAATGAGCTTTTACAATTTATGTAATATTCACTTCATTTCAGTTAGTTGCTACTCAACATTTCTCCCATACAAAATATATCTGATTTATGACCATATACACTCATCGGCCACTTTATTAGGTACAGTGTTGGACCCCTGTTTGCCTTCAGAACTGCTTTAATCTTTCTTGGAATAGATTCAACAAGGTAGTGTAAATATTCCTCAGAGATTTTGTTTCACATTGACATGAAAGCATCACGCAGTTGCTGCAGATTAGTCGGCTGCACATCCATGATGCGAATCTTCTTTTTCACCACATCCAAAAGGTGCTCTATTGGATTGAGCTCTGGTGACTGTGGAGGCCATTTGAGTACAGTGAACTCATTGTTATGTTCAAGAAAGCAGTCTGAGATGATTTACGCTTTATGACATGGTGTGTTAACCTGCTGGAGGTAGCCATCAGAAGATTGAAGATCACTATGGTCATAAAAGGATGGACATGGTTAGCAACAGTACTCAGGTAAGCTGTGGTATGACACGATGCTCAATTGGTACTAATGAGCCCAAAGATTGCCAAGAAAATATCCCCAACACCATTACACCAGCCTAAACTGTTGATACAAGGCAGGATGGATCCATGCTTTCATGTTGTTGATGCCAAATTCTGACCCCACCATCTAAATGTTGCTGCAGAAATCGAGACTCATCAGACCAGGCAACGTTTTTCCAATCTTCTATTGTCCAATTTTGGAGAGCCTGTGTTAATTGTAGTCCCAATTTCCTGTTCTTAGCTGACAGGAGTGGCACCCGGTGTGGTCTTCTGCTGTTTTAGCTCATCCGCCTCAAGGTTGGACGTGTTGTGTGTTCAGAGATGCTCTTCTGCAGTCCTCTGTTGTAACGAGTGCTTATTTAAGTTACTGTTGTCTTTCTATCAGCTGGAACGTGTCTGGCCATTCTTCTCTGACCTTTGGCATCAACAAGCCATTTGCGCCCACAGAACTGCCGCTTACTGGGAATTTTCTCTTTTTCATACCATTCTCTGTAAACCCTAGAAATGGTTGTGCGTGAAAATCCCAGTAGATCAGCAGTTTCTGAAACACTCAGACCAGCTCGTCTGGCACCAACAACAATGCCACGTTCAAAGTCACCTAAATCCCCTTTCTTCCCCATTCTGATGCTCGGTTTGAACTGCAGCAGATCTCCTTGACCATTTCTATATGCCTAAATGCATTCAGTTGCTGGCATGTGATTGACTGATTAGAAATCTGCAATAGCGAGCAGTGGGACAGTTGTACCTAATAAAGTGGCCGGTAAGTGTAAGTTTAATTAATAAAATAAATTTAAATTACAGAACTGAAATTATATAATTTTACTACATTTTAATTTAACTATAATTTTAGTTTTATTTAATAATTTCATCCTAATTTATGTTTAAAATTAAAAATATATATGCATAAATATATTTAAATATATATGCTTATATATATATATATATATATATATATATATATATATATATATATATATATATATATATATATATAAGAGATGGGTGTTTTATGCATTTGTTGTATATTATTTCAGTTTTAAATAACAATACTGTGTGCTGTAAATGTATGTATTTATTGTATCCATCTGCATTTACTATAAATCCAAGTAGAGAAAAAAGATTCATAACATTTTTTTTCTTTATAATAGTTTTTTTTTTGTTTGTATGTTTTTTTGCACAAGAACATCCATAATCATGTCTTACGCAACTAAATAGAGCCCTTTTTTTCTCTATAAAACTTAGCGAGTCCTAGTTTTATTATCCGCATGCAAGCTCACAGTACATTTACCAACTCCATCCATTTTGCATATATCAGAAGAAGAAAATCTATGATTGCAATATCCCGCTGCTGTAATTATTCATGCCGCATTACCACATTGAACTGATTGCAGGCCTGAATGCAGGAGATGAGATTCTCCAGCTGAACGGGAAGGACTCGCGGACTCTGACCTTCGCTGACATGAAGGTGGCGTTCGCTCAGGTCTCTTTGTCGCTCACAG
>NC_141035.1:45257500-45295000 GCF_052040795.2 Danio rerio
AGAAATGTTGTATTTAATAGACGTCTAATAGACGTCTAAACATAAACAGCTAAATAAGGCTAAATTTGGTCTGTCAGTAAAAGTGTAATAGATGTCTAAACATTGACAGCTAAAACAAGGCTAAATTTGGCCTCTCAGTAAGAGTCTAATAGGCATCTAAACGTAAACAGTTAAAACAAGGCTAAATTTGGTTTGTCAGTAAAAGTCTAACAGATGTCTAAACATAAACAGCTAAAAAAAGGCTAAATTTGGCCTGTCAGTGAAAGTCCAATAGATGTCTACACATTAACAGCTAAAACAAGGCTAAATTTGGTCTGTCAGTGAAAATATAATAGACGTCTAAACATAAACAGCTAAAACAAGGCTAAATTTGGCCTGTCAGTAAAAATATAATAGACGTCTAAACACAAACTGCTTTATCAAGGCCAAATTTTTATCCTGGCAGTGAAAGTCTAATAGATGTCTGAACAAAGCAGCTTAAGCAAGGCTAAATTTGGTCTGTCAGTAAAAATATAATCTATGTATAAACACAAACAGCTAAGACAAGGCTAAATTTGGTCTGTCAGTAAAAATCTAACAGACGTCTAAACATAAACGGCTAAAACAAGGCTAAATTTGGTCTTTCAGTGAAAATCTAATAGGCGTCCAAACACAAACAGCTAAAACAAGGCTAAATTTGGGTTAAAGGCTAAACAGACGTCTAAAAATAGCCCCAAAATAGACCAGTCATCGAATACACAGATTAGTTTTATTTCACATGTGAAGTCATTCATTCATGTGTATTTGATTGACTATTGTCCTGTTTTCGACTATTTTTAGATGTCCATTAGATTTTAGCCTCATTTTAGCCAAAGCATCTATGTTTAGAAATCTATTTGATCTCTTTTAAAAACATTAAATGTTTGCTGGATATTATTGATCTGAACTGAATAAACATTAAACTAAATATTGATTCTAAACATATATATACACACAGCAATATATTAACAAGGCAGCTTGGCTTTACTTATTGTTCAAGTGAGTAACTCTTTCTCATAATTGGATGCAGCAGTTTAGAAATCATTTAGTCTGTTTTCACTGTCGAGCTTTCCACATTTTGCCACTGTTGTCGCATTTTTTTTTTGTTGCTAAGTGCAATTCACACAGTTTGAATATGCTCCAAGCTGTTGCACCAATCATCGATGACAGTATCTCCATATCCTGATGTTTCCCCTCTCAATTATGCATGCAGAAATATGACTTGCTAAACACTTTTGGAATTAATCTGCTTGCTCTACCAATTAAATGCAATATAAATGTACGTTTTTTTACACTCCGTTTGATCTGGAAGCAAGTGGCCCAGCATGATAAAACTGGATGTCTCACATTATGAGCCCAGACTTTGAGCGTCTCTGATGTGCAGAATGAGTGTGTTCTGGGTCTGAAGTGTGTGTTGGCTGTCGGGCCCAGGCAGAGAGATGCACTTTGGGTCAGCAGAGAGACAGCGGGACTCTGGGTCTCGCCGGGAGCCTGAGCAAGATTGCGTTTGGCATGCATAGACATGTGTCTGTCTGTTTTTCTTTCTGGCCTTTATTAAAGAGGAGAAAGTAGAAGAGGGCAGGCGAGGAATGCAAAGGAATCTATAATCAGCTTTAGTGGACACTCATATATATGTATATTTAATTCCGGTTATACATGCTCTGATTATGTGTATATTTTGAGCCAAGAAATTTGTTTATCTTCTCAGTTCCATTCATTAATCTATATTCATCCATCTGTGTATTTATTCGTCTAGTTATCTATCGATTCATCCAGCCATCCATCTAGTCAACTATCCTAATATTATTCATTCATTCATCCATCAATCCACATTTCTTCCATCCATCCATTGATTAGTATCATTTAATCAATCAATTAATCAATCAATCGACGGACCGATCAATCAATCAATCAATCAATCAATCAATCAATCAATCAATCAATTAATCAACCTCTAATCTCATCTATAATCCATCCATCCATCTGTCAATCCAAAAACAAATCTATCATCCATCCATGCACTCATCTATCTATATATCATCCATCCTATCATTTATTCATCTATCAATCTACAAACCCATCTGTCTATCATCCATCCATCTAGTCAACCATTCATCCATCTAGTCAACCATCCATCCATCTAGTCAACCATCCATCCATCTAGTCAACCATCCATCCATCCATCTACTGATCTTTCTATAATCATCTATTTACTCAACTTTCTAAATATCATCCATTCATTAATTTGTCCATCTATCGATCCATATTTCTTCCATCTATTCATTAATTTGTCTACCATCCATCCATCCATCCATCCATCCATCCATCCATCCATCTATCCATCCATCCATCTATCCATCCATCTATCTATAAATCCATCTGTATGTCATCTATCCATATACTTATCCATTCATCTATCCACGCACAAACCCATCTGTCTGTCTTCCATCCATCCACTTATCCATCCATCCATCCATCCATCCATCCATCCATCCATCCATCCATCCATCCATCCATCCAAACATCTATTAATTTGTCTATCCATCCATTCATGTACCCATCTTTCTATTATCATCTATCTATTTAACTATTTAAATATCATCCATTTACTCGTTTGATTCATCCATCCATCCGTCCACTGATCAGTCAACCATCCGCCCATCCTTCCATCCAGCCATCCACCCATCCATCCACCCATCCATCCATCCATCCATCCATTCATCTATCTATCCATCCATAAACCCATTAGTCTGTCATACATCCATGGATTTAACTATCCACCCATACCCATCTGTCTATCATCCATTCATCTACTTATCCATATTATATTTGTCTATCTATCCATCCACAAACCCATCTGCTACTCATCTGTTTATCAATTTATTTATCTATCCATATATACATCCATATACCCATTGGTCTATCATCCATCCATCTGGTCAACTATGCATATATCCATTCATCCATCCATCCATCCATCTATCCACCCATCTATTCTTTTATCCATCTATTCATGCACTTACCTCTATTCATGCCCATGTTTATCATCAATTAATCTACTAATCTATCATTCAGCTCTCCATCTATATACTCATCTGTCTATCATCCATCTACTCATGCATGCATCCATCCATCCATTTATTTATCTATCCATCAATCCATTCATATACCTATCGGTCTAACATCAATCCATCTGCTCAACTATCCATCCATCCATCCATCCATCCATCCATCCATCCATCCATCCATCCAAATAGATATGTCTGCATTTATTTTTTAAAATATGCCATATAATGTCCAATTTTTCAAATAAATTTAAATTGCTTGCTGTTTTACTTATAATGCACCGACAGTCATTATAATTGTGACACAAGCATCACATTTAAAGCTAAACATTTAGAAAAAAAAAAGTGAGGCTAAAAGTCATTGAAAAAAACACTTAGCAGAGTTTACTTTACTTTCAAATGCCATTCAGTTTGATCATTTAACATGCTGTGTTCTTCATGCATTTTAATCACAGCTGTGATTTAGGGATAAAAAGTTTTTGACTCTATATTTAATATTTTAGATAGTCTAAAAAGTGGCTGACATTACTAAAGCTCTAGTTTTTTTAAGGTTGATGGAGTGACTTGAACTTGCCTTTCTCTTATAAACACAACAGCTTAATATACTACCGCACCACACATCTGACTTCATTGCTATTTTCAGCTGTATCTGTTTTACAGTCTCCATCCTTCAGGATTCAGTCTTACTTGTAGAAACATGTTGTAATGTGTTAATTTATAAAGCAGCTGTCAACATTTCGATTTTACGAGTTCAGGTGTGAATAATGGTGCATTAACAGCGCTTCGCTGTCTGTTGAGATATTATTCTGTAGGACTAGAAAGGGATTTGGACTCACGGATCATTTGTTACTGTGAGAGAAGCAGTTTTCCGTCTGGTTTGTCGCTCTTTGCGTGCTGATCTCCACATTAACAGGCAGTTGGGCTCGCGCTGTGAGTGATTTGTTATATCAGGAGACGTCTTTGATGCTAAAAGTGTTCAGTAGAGGATTTAGCAAGTTCAGCGCTGGGTTTCTTCTGGACGCGTTTCTCTTTCATTCTTATGGCTTTTACTTTCTGCTGTAGCAAATGATTGTTTTTGATGTACACTAGTGGTTTTGAAGTTAAGTTTTAAATTGGAAAAGTCTCTTGTGTTCACAAAGGCTGCATTTATTTGATCAAAAAATACAGGAAAATTAAAACAAATATTAGTAGCTTTGATTATATTTTAAAATGTGATTCATTATTTGATGCAAAACTGCATTTTCTGCATCATTACTTTCGTCATCATGTCTTATAATCCTTCTGAAATAAAAAAAATGTTATGACAAAAAGTCAAGAGAACAAATATTTGTTTTGCTTTAACTTATTCTAATAAGTTAATTACCCAGCAGGCATAGGACATCGACATGATGTCAGATTGACGTTGTACCCCAATGTCAGGGAACGTTGCATTTTGGGTGGAAATTAAAATCAGGTTGACGTCAAAACCCAATGCCAGACTGATGTCAGTGTTCAATGTCGGACAGACGTTGGATTTTGGTTGCCATACCTGATTATTAACTGTTAGTATTTGATGTCAATATAACGTTGGTTTAAGATGTTGACTTGATGTTGGATTTTGGTCACTTTCCAACGCAACCTAAAAATAACAAAATATCAACGTCTAATGATGTTACAGCTTGATATTGTGTTGGCATTACCACTATGATGTCTATTAGACATTGGATTTTGGTTGCCATACATGATGAATAAATGTTAATATTTGGCATCAAAATCACAATGGTTTCAGATGTTGGCTCGGTAGTGGATTTTGGTCACTTTCTAACAACCTAAAATCAACCAAATATCAACATCATATTGGACATCAAAATAACGTCCTTAGACACTGAATCTTGGTCACTCGACATCACGATCTAAATCTAACCTAATATTAATGACGTTGTGTGTGAAGTTTTACAAAGTTTAACTCAATATTTAGCTTGATTTATGTAAGTTGAGATGAATTTGATTCAACAGCAAGATTTTTTTTACAGTGTAGTCTAATACAGGGGTTTTCAAAATGGGGCCCGTGGGCCCCTGGTGGGCCGAAAGAGAGGTATAGATATATATAGCTAATGAATCAAAGAAGCATTGACTTTCGTCGTTTCTTTACCTATTTTTAAAATTTGGATTGGGTGGGTTATAGTACACCACCGTTTTTTTTTAGGACTTCAAAACTGAATATAAGCATAGGCAAAATTGACAGGCTTTTTGTGGCACAACAACAACTACTTTAATATGAATTAAAGGCCAAGTGCGTCTAAAAAGTTCAGTTCCCCCAAAAATGAAAATTCTGCCATCATTTTGTCATCCTACATTTGCTCCAAACCTGTTTAAATTTTTTTTTTTTTTTTTTTATGAGCACAAAGATATGCTGAAGTATGCTGGTAAAAACACCTATTGACTTCAATAGTATTTTTATCCCTACTTGATATCAATGGCTGATTTTTTTCCAGCATTCTTCCGAATGTAATTGCATAAACATTTAGAACCACTTACGTAAGATTAAATAATGAGATTTAAATTTTGAGGTGAACTATCCCTTTAAGCGATTGTCATATCACAGTTTATCTGCGTGTCCTGTTGGTCATGTTTAGCTGTCGTGCTCTGAGCCTGAAACACATGATCTGACGGCCCATTTCTGCTCTTGTAAATCCTGGTGTATTCATTCTGTTTATTTCCCCCTGCTGGCTTTCTCTTTTTTCTCTCTCCTTCTCTCCATGCGGCCGTTCAGATGATCAATCTTTATGAAACAGACACTCGCTCCACTACTGTATTATATATCACCAGACTGCTGTTCAGTTGGTTTGTTCATCAGCCACACAGTAAGCCTTCAGGACAAATGATTCAACTTCTTTTCATGAAAGAAGTCTTCATTTTCACTGTTACTGTAAACTTTGTGCTGTAAACTTTTGGGGCCATTTTTTTTCTGCAGCGTAATAGATTAACACCATTCACCACACACACAAGACAGGAACCACACAATATTAATTTATTAATCACATTAAAATTCAACAAATCAGTTGCATGAGAAACAAATATAATATATAGTATAGCAAGATCCTGAGGAAAGCATTTGAAATAGGAATGTAACAATATTGTAAATACCGTCAAACCGCAATAGTAATTTTTTTCAATATTACCGTAGGCGCATGACTCAATAAAACTATATTTCTAAGAAAAGTTTGCTCAGGCGAATGAAGCGAACGGGAGGTAGCGGGAACTACAATTCCCATCAGCCTAGGCGTGGCCATCATCCTTTGCGGTCTGTTGTCACTACAGATCTAGTAATGCGGAAATGGAGTGTGCTGCTAGTAGCGTGGAAGAAAAAGAGCTGGAAATGATCGAACCTAAAGCGGATTTAAATCGGATGTGTGAAAGCATTTCGATTTCTTTCTACAAAGATACGAAAAGTAGAAAACGTGACAGACAAAGAAAAAAACAGTATGCTGGCACTGCCAGACTGCTGAAATATAAGTCAGGGAATATGACTAAAACAGTCATGGGGACTGCAGAACACAGCACACTGCTCAGATTGATGCAGACATTGACTTGTACCGCAAAGAGACCTCTATCTCACTCATGGCTTGTCCTCTCAAGTGGTGGAAAGACAATGCACAACGTTACCCACTGCTGTCAACCTTGGCTAAATCATATCTCTCTGTCCCAGAAACCTCAGTCCCAAATGAGAGGGTTTTTTTCTGTTGCAGGGGACATTGTAAATACCCAGAGATACCAGCTTTTACCAGATTATATTTATATGATAATATCCTTAAAAAAAACCTCTAAGTGAGTGAGTGATTAAATGTTGAATGTGATGAGTTTTTAACAACACTAAATTGAAACTTTATTTTTTTTAATATGGTTTTATAGTTTTTTGTTATTAAAATTGAAAAATTTAAGTTCCTGTTTCAAAACTTTCAGATAGATGGCTAATTTGTATGTCATTAATATGTTCAGTGCTAAGGTAAATAAACACTTTTGGCACTTTTTTCGAGTCTTTTCATTAGTTTTGTTTTCCTCTAAATTACTCAATAAATACCGTACCGGCCATTCATACAGAGGTATTACCGTACCATGAAATTCTGATACTGTTACATCTCTAATTTGAAATGAATTAAAAGGAAGATATGTCAGATGTAATACCATGAGCTTTCTTCAACACCCTAATATCATTCAAATCAGATCAAACCCCCGCAATTTCACTTTCGATTTATTTTTCTTCACTAGGAGTTGACTAACTGTTGGTAATGTTAAGTTTTATATTTAAGCAGCGGGGCTTTTATTAGCATGCTGACAGTTGTTAATGTTAATGGGATGTCAAAACCCTACAGTAAATATACCATTTCAAATAATAGTTTATTTTTATTATTATTATTATTATTATTATTATTATTATTATTATTATTATTGTTATTATTTTATTAGAATATGCAAAAAGGTACATAAATTGGGATCATACAAATACAAAGAATCATCAACGAAAACAACAAAACAAAACAACAACAACAACAGCCAGGCACTGGTAGGTGCGTGTGCGTATGTGTGTAAAACAAAAGAAAAAAACAGTAGTAAAACAATAGTAATAATAACTGACAACAACAATAATAACAAATCACAAGTGCTACACCAACTACTACTGAAAGTTACTAATATTACAACTACTACTGCTGCTACTACAGCCAAAACCACGACTTTTACTACTACAATGTCTACTAATACTGATACTACTACAGCGTCTGCTACAACTAAGTCTACTACAACAATATCTACTACTACTGCTGTCATTACTACCGCAATCACTGCTACTACAACATCTACATCAACAACATCTACTACTGATACTACTACACCAACAACGACTACTACTACTTCAATTACTGCTACTACAACATCTACATCGACAACATCTACTACTGATATTACTACACCAACAACGACTACTACTACTGCAATTACTGCTACTACAACATCTACATCGACAACATCTACTACTGATATTACTACACCAACAACGACTACTACTACTGCAATTACTGCTACTACAACATCTACATCGACAACATCTACTACTGATATTACTACACCAACAACGACTACTACTACTGCAATTACTGCTACTACAACATCTACATCGACAACATCTACTACTGATACTACTACACCAACAACGACTACTACTACTGCAATTACTGCTACTACAACATCTACATCGACAACATCTACTACTGATACTACTACACCAACAACGACTACTACTACTACTACAACAACACCTTTACTACTTCTGATACCACTATACCAACGACATCGACTACTACAGGAACTACTACTTCAATAATCACAACTACAATCGATACTGCTACTATGACTACTACCACTACTACTTGTACTACAACAACTACAGCAATCTTAATAATGACAATGGTATAAATACTTATGATAATGATGAGATAACAGGAGGACAAGTCAAAACAGTAAAGAAAATTATAATGATAACAAAAGTAAAAGTAATACCATTAATGATAAAAGTGACGAGGCGAGGGGAGGTTCAAAGAATAGTTTAAATTAAAGTTAGCAATGTGAAGTTTTCAAAAGCACATAAACCTGTCGTAAATTTAACCCATACACCACTAGGGTGTTAACCCGTGTTTTACGAAGTGAATCGATGTGTTTTTGTAACTGAAATATTCAACATTCTTAAATTAAAAATCCAAATCACTGACTTCCAGCGACTGCTGAATGCGTTTTTGACAGCTTCCTAACTGATCTGTGACTGGGCGTATGACGCATGATGTAGAAGAAGTATTGAAGTGAAGTTTCACATGCTTATGATTGACCATGGCTGGTCCCGCTTTAGCAATTACATCATAAACCAATCAGATGAATCCAAATATAAATAAATAGCCAGATAAATAGCCAGATTTCGTTTTAAAGAATCCCCCATTCCACTCTGACTCCTACCCCTCTTTCCTAGCTAAATACAGGGGAGCTCTTGAGACCTACCTGAGCTCCGACTCCCTTCTCTCACAATAGCCGCGTTTCCACTATCGCGCCTAAAGCGAGCGAGCCAGGGCGAGCCAAGGCCAGTGGCGTTTCCACTGTCGCTTCCGGGGCCTAATCGGGCCAAAGCGGGGCTTTCTTGGGGCCAGCGGCCGGCCTTTTTCGGCCCGCCGAATACCTTGGACCAAAGAGGGCCAGCCGGGGCTTCGGGGCGGAGTGAAACAAGTACAGAGAGGCGGGCACAGTTTTCCGATCGCACACGAGTACATGCGCCAAACACATAAACAAACAAATAAATAGGATAAAGGAAACATCTGGAACAAATTATAGGCTGGGGTCTTTTTTGCATATGATCGCCCTTATGTTTCTCTTTTAAATGTAAGGTTGTTGCATAAAATGGTAGTTTTAATAAGTCACTTTTCTTTGCTGCATCTCTTTGATGTTTCAATAACGCATACTAATCTTTACACCATATTAAAGACACAGCAGACAGTAAAGGTTTTCAAGAGGTTTTGTCAAGTTTAATAAGTGTTTTTGCACGTTTAGATGCCTGTGCTTGTGTGAGACCGAGGAAAAGAGCGCTCCATTAATAGCTCTGTTGATGCCGCGATCGGCTTTTTTCTTTTCTTTTTATTGTTTTAATTTATTTTGGAGATAATACACTATATGAATACAACAGAAAGACATTAAACTTTACAAATTTCATGTCCGCTTTTGTAGGCTCAAAACAATAGTGTCATATCTAGATAAAATAGCCTAAGCTACATTTAAATAATTTAACGAATTACAAATATCAGATAGGCCTATAATAAAATCACATTAAATAAATAAACCAATATAAAACTAACAAAAGCTATAGCTATAACAATTAGGTACTATATCAAACTGTTTCAATTTTATATTTAACTTTCATTTTTCAAAAGCCTCTTTAAAAAAAAAGATTTTCTAAAAAATAAATAAATAAATAAACACCGGAAAATGTTTTAAATATTATTTATAAAGTATTTGGATACGATGAAATTAATCAAATCATGCAAACAGAACATTTTCGGGGTGAGTGAAAGCAGAAACTAGGCGACCTTTTTTTTCTGTCTTCCAGCTGCGCAGCACTTTTTTGACGGGGAAAACTGCAAGTTCAAAATGTGTTCTGTGTCCTCAAACAAGTGGGTGTGTTTTTATATAACGTGGTAAAATTAAAAAAGGAAATTTAAAATACATAAAGAGCTTTATTAGTGTATTGCTGCTGAGCGCAACGAAATATAGGCTATATTTTATTACGTGCTGCTCTTATGTGCTGAAACACTGAACACTTTCCTTTACTTAAGATATAATAAGCAACGTCTTTAGATAAAGGGAATCACCTATTAAGTGTCGTAAAGCCTATAGGGAAAAAAAAACATGTTTCAGTTCTCTGTCCAGCATTTGGGATGAATGTTGGACAGCGTCTGTCTAGAGGATGTTATAAAATACATTTTATATCGAGTTATTAACAGAGAATTTTATATATGTGGTGCTATATTATGGATGTGTGCGCTCCCTGCGCTGGGTCCCTCCGTTGGTGGCAAAACCACTGGATTTCGATGCCAGTCGGTCTGCGAGTAAATGAATATGATGAATGAAAACACACAGGCATGTGCGTATAGACATGCGTTGTACTGCTGTACAGTAACGTGTCATTTGTTTGTTTCGGTTGTCCTAATTTTAATAGTTTCGTGATGATGTGCTTTATCTGCATGATTCTCGCTGAAGTGGGCGGTTTGAGTGACGTTCGATTCGGGGGATGTTCTGGGGGCGGGGTTTGCTGACGCGCTGCAAGCTACTAGCCCCACAGTGGAAACGCGACATGATTTCGGCCTCACTGCTCAATCTCCCGGGCGATTGGCCCGGCCTGGCCCGATATAAGCCCTGGCTCGCACTGGCCTGATAGTGGAAATGCGGCTAATGAAACAGGAGGCAGCCCCGGGCTTTTTAAGCAACTTCTCGAGGATCTTCATGCTCAACACGCTTTAACTTATCAATCATTAGCTAAGTGTGAACTCATGAGATGATTTTTGTTACAAAAACAACAAAAGAAATACGTTGGATTTAGGTTGCCATACATGATAAATAAATGTCAGTATTTGACGTCAATATGACGTTGGTTTAAGATGTTGGCTTGATGTTGGATTTTGGTCACTTTCCAACGCAATCTAAAATCAACCAAATATCAACGTCTAATGATGCTACAGCTTGACGTTGTATGGATGTTACCACTGTGACGTCTATCAGACGTTGTATTTTGGTTGTTATATCTGACGAATAAACGTCAGTGTTTGATGTCAGTATGATATTGATTTAGGATGTCAGCTCGATGTTGGATTTTAGTCACTTTCCTACCTAAAATCAACCAAATAATAAAGTCCTTTCATGTCATTATTGGACATCAAAATAATGTTGACGCTGGCTAGACATAGAATTTTGACATCAGGATCTAAATCTAACCTAATATTAATGACGTTTAAAAGAACAAAGGAAAGAAACTCATAAAAGTTTAAAACCACTCGAGTGAGTAAATGATGAGAAAAATCTTCATTTTTGGGTGAACTATCCCTTTAACAACATACTAAACTGTTTCCAGCTAGTTTTTTGTGGTTTAATTTGTTATTTTTAATCACCATTAATGGTGTAGATTACGTTTTGTGTAGTTTCACAGCATGCTTTTGTAAAAATCTGCCTTAAACTGGAAACCCTCTGTATTTGGGATTGTGATTTTTACCAATGTTGTGGTGTTCACATGGTGGATAAGTAACTTAAAGTATCTTAACATTGGCCTAACCTCATTTCAAACAGTTGTGTGATGGTTTTAGGAGGATTCTGGTCACATTGGAACAGTTAATACCAGCTTAGAAACCGTCATATATTTATTAAGACCTTAGAATAAACAAATTTAGTATTTTTGGGACTTCATAGAGCAGCAGGGGTGCCCAAACCTTTTCCTATGAAGGGCCAAACACCAGTTTGATTGGGGGTGTTGGTAAATATACCAAACTGTATTACATTAAAATGATCTTTCCTAATTTATTATTATTTAAAAATGTTTTAAAATACTTTAATTGTATTAATATTGGTGACGCAGTGGCGCATTAGGTAGTGCTGTCGCCTCACAGCTAGAAGGTCGCTGGTTCGAGCCTGGGCTTTGTCAGTTGGCGTTTCTGTGTGGAGTTTGCATGTTCTCCCTGCGTTTTGCGTGAGTTTCCTCCGGGTTCTCCGAATTCCCCCACAGTCCAAAGACATGCGGTACAGGTGATTTGGGTAGGTTGAAATTGTCCGTAGTGTATGAGAGTGGATGAGTGTGTATTGATGTTTCCCAGTGATGGATTGCGGCTGGAAGGACATCCGCTGCATAAAAGCATGCTGGATAAGTGGCGGTTCATTCCGCTGTGGCGACTCCAGAATAATAAAGGGACTTAGCCAAAAATGAATGAATGAATGAATGAATGAATGTATTAATATTTATAAATTTGTGTATATTTTTTAATTTAATACAATCTAATTAAAAAAAAAATTTAATTCCATTTTTAACACTGCAAAGTTCAATGGCGAAGACACAAAAAAGCTGCGCAGTGTATTCTCCAGTGTCCTCTATTCTTCGAGTGACAGCATTTAAAATTAATTTTTGCAACATTTAATTGAAACATTTAATTTCAAAAGCTTTTTTTAATTGTTAGCTCAACAATTAACTAAATAAAAGGTTATGTTGAATTAGAAATGATAATCTCTGTTAAAGACATTCCCCCGAACATTCTCCTTCTCTTCTCAGACAGGATGGCGGGCGAAATCAAAGGTTATCATGGGCCAACTTTGGTCTGGAGGCCATAGTTTGGGCATCACTGGGGAAGTTCATTCGAAGAGTTCATTTATGTTTGTGTTGCTGCACTACGTACTCCGGTTTCCCCACAGTCCAAACACATGCGCTATAGTGTGATATGACTTTGTATATGGGTGTTTGTCAGAACTGGGTTTCAGCCGGAAGGGCATACGCTGGTAAAACATATGCTGGAATAGTTGGCGGTTCATTCCGCTGTGGCGACCCCTGATGAGAAAAGGGACTAAGCCGAAGGAAATTGAATAATAATATTAATAATACTGGCCCCACTTTTTATAAAGTGTCAAAAAATAAATCACAATGTACATCAAAAACATCAAAAAATAAATAAATACAATGTACTTACTGTGTTCATAAAGTATTTGAGAGCACTTGTGGTGCTCTTGAGTTGGGATAGGGGTTGGGTTAGGGACAGGTTTGGTGGTGTGGGTAGGTTTAAAGGTGGGTTAAGGTGTAGGGAATGGTCAGCAGTGTATTTACAAATGTAATTACATACAGGTATTTAATCAAGCATAAGTACACAGTAAATACATGTATTTACATAATAAGTACATTGTAACAAAGTATTAGTTCCTGTGTAAGTACATATTAGTTAAGGCGACTTAATATAAAGTGGGACCATAATACTAATTAAAAATAATAATAGATCAGAATAAACTGTACATTTAACATTCTCTGTCTCTCTCTCCGCATTGCATCTCTCGTGTGATTGAACTCTTCAGTCCAGTCCATCATGAACAATAACAACAGCACGGAGATTCCTTCCACTTCCTCTTCCTTTTCCTCTTCCTCTCTCCACTGATTGTTTTTGTGTGAGTGTGTGCGTGTGTGTGTGTGTGTGTGTGTGTGTGTGTGTGTGTGTGTGTGTGTGTGTGTGTGTGTGTGTGTGTGTGTGTGTGTGTGTGGAGTATCTTAACTTGTGCAGCTCAGTGTTTGCTCAGCATGCCAGGAGGAAAGAGAGAGAAAGAGAAGATAAATGAGGTGGTGTCGCATCAGAACGGGAGGGTGAATACAGAGTCGGAGGTGGGCGAATCAGAGAGAGAGAGAAACTGGCTCTATCCCTCGCTCTCTCTCTCTCTCTGCTCTGTCATTTGTTCTGTTT
The DNA here is from genome assembly GCF_052040795.2 of Danio rerio. Taxonomy (NCBI): domain Eukaryota; kingdom Metazoa; phylum Chordata; class Actinopteri; order Cypriniformes; family Danionidae; genus Danio; species Danio rerio. The sequence continues at coordinate 45,271,572 of NC_141035.1, forward strand.
GTCATAAGCGGAGGGATGTTGTCGGTGCCGCAGCAGTGAATCTGTGATTTCTGAGGCGTTTCCTGTAACTGATCCCACGTCAGTGTCAGTGGGACGGGGTGTTTCTCTCAGAGGCGGGTTCTGCTGATCCTGAGTCAGTGATGTCCGTGCTGAAACGCAGCAGACACAGCAAACGCTCCTCCGACTCCATATATGACCTGCTGCACTTGGTGAGAACCGTTTTATCTGTGTGATTTGTCCTCCTTTATTGATGATTTGAGCAGTTTTTCTTATCCCGAGTGCTTCTCGTGAGTCAGAATTTTAGATTTGCTTGTAAAATACAAAAGTGCTGTACACAGTGTGGACATTTTACTACAGTAGTGTCATGTTTCCTTTTGTGTTTTGCATTTCAAAGTAACGTCTAATGCTGTGACTGTACCGTGCAGCTTTCTTTGGGAAGGTTTTAAAGTTTAGATCTGCCTAAAGTGGTTTTATTGGAGTGTTTCTCAGAGATTCTGGGTCGGTTTATCTAAGCTGGGAGTTATGCATTTATTTAAAACAGTTGAACCACCTTAGGACAATTTACTACAGTAATACCATACAGTAATACCAGTTTTCTTTTTTGTTTTGCATCGAATGTACTATCTAATATACTATGATTGTATCATGCACTTTTTTTAGGCATTTCTTATTGGTCTGATTACTTTTATAGCTCAATCAGATCATGATAATGAGCAATTTTGTGCTTTTGCATATTTAAAAGTGGTTTAAATCAGTATAAAGCAGTCTTAGCAGGAAAAACAGCTTCATTTCTGGATTATTTCTTAAATATTCTGAGTCCATTTATACAAGCTGAGAATCAATTTAGCTACCGTTGGACATTTTACTATAGTAATACCATGTTGTCTTCTTTGTTTTGCATTGAAAGTATTATCTAACTCTGCGATTGTTTCATGCAATGTTTTTTAGGTTTTATTTGTTGGTCTAATTAGTGTCATAGCTTAATCAGATACCAAGTTGTATTTTATTTTTAACTGAACTAGTTTCAGTCAGTCTAAAGGGTGTTAACAAGAAATCCAGCTTTATTTTAGGGGTTTTAAAGGAGTTTTTGGGTAATTTTGTAAATATCTTAGTCAATGTATCCAAGATAGAAGGCAATTGAACCACCCATGGACATTTTACTATAGTAATACCATGTTGTCTTTTTATTTTGCATTGAAAGTATTATCTAATATTTTGTACAGTGCACAACTTTAGGTTTTATTTGTTAGTCTTATTAATTTTTAAGCTCAATCGTATTGTAATTTTGAGCTATTTTGTGTTTTTGTATGCTTAAAAAAGGAGTTGAAATCAGTCTAAAGTGGTCTTAACAAGAAAACCAGCTTTATTTGGGGATTTTAAAGGTGTTTTTGGGTAATTTCGTAAACATTCTGAGTCAATTTATCCAAGCATTTATTTAAAACAGTTGAACCACATTAGGGCAATTTACTACAGTAACACCATACAGTAATACCAGTAGTCTTTTTTGTTTTGCATTGACTGTACTATCTAATATACTATGATTGTATCATGCTCTTTTTAGGCATTTCATATTGGTCTGATAACTTTTATAGCTCAATCAGATCATGATAATGAGCAATTTTGTGTTTTTGCATATTTAAAAATGGTTTAAATCAGTATAAAGTGGTCTTAGCAGGAAAAACAGCTTCATTTCTGGGCTTGAAGGAGTTCTTGGATTATTTCTTAAACATTCTGAGTCCATTTATACAAGCTGAGAGTCAATTTAGCTACCGTTGGACATTTTACTATAGTAATACCATGTTGTCTTCTTTGTTTTGCATTGAACGTATTATCTAACTCTGTGATTGTTTCACGCAATATTTTTTAGGTTTTATTTGTGGGTCTAATTAGTGTCATAGCTTAATCAGATACCAAGTTTTATTTTATTTTTAACTGAACTAGTTTCAGTCAGTCTAAAGGGTGTTAACAAGAAATCCAGCTTTATTTTAGGGGTTTTAAAGGAGTTTTTGGGTAATTTTGTAAACATTCTTAGTCAATGTATCCAAGATAGAAGTCAATTTAACCACCCATGGACATTTTACTATTGTAATACCATGTTGTCTTTTTATTTTGCATTCAAAGTACCATCTAATATTTTGTACAGTGCACAACTTTAGGTTTTATTTGTTAGTCTAATTAATTTTTAAGCTCAATCGTATTGTAATTTTGAGCGATTTTGTGTTTTTGTATGCTTAAAAAAAGTTGAAATTAGTCTAAAGTGGTCTTAACAAGGAAATTAGCTACAATTTCGGGCTTAAATTAGATTTTGGGTTATTTCTTAAACATTTTGAGTCAATTTATCCAAGCTAAGAGTCAATTTAGCTACCGATGGACATTTTACTATAGTAATACCATGTCGTCTTCTTTGTTTTGCTTGAATGTATCATCTAACAATTGTGCTATGCACTTTTTTAGATTTAATTTTATGATCTAATTACTTTAATTGATCAATCAGATTGCGATAATGAGCAATTTTGTGTTTTTGCTTACTTAAAAATAGTTTAAATCAGCCTGAAGAGGTCTTAGCAAGAAAAAAAAACAGCTTTATTTTGTGATTTTAAATGAGTTTTTTTAGTCATTTCTTAAACATTTGGAGTCAATTTATCCAAACTGGAATTCGTGCATTTATTTAAGACAGTTGAACCACCTTTGGATATTCTACTACAGTAATACCATGTTGTCTTTTTTGTCTTGCATTGAAAGTACCATCTAGTACTATGATTGTACCATGCACTTTTTTAAGGTTTTATTTGTTTAATTGTTGTTGGTCTAATTACATTTATAGCTCAATCAGATTGTGATGATGAGCAATTTTGCTTTTCTTACGCTTAAAAAGTTTAAATCAGTCCAAAGTAGTCTAAGCAAGAAAAACAGCTTTATTTGGGGAGTTTTAATTTCATGAACATTCTGAGTCAGTTTATCCAAGCTGGGAGTCAATTAAACCACATTTGGACATTTTACTATAGCTGAAATAAGCCTAAAATGATCCTAATAATACTAACTACATTTATTTTTGTTTTTTAAAGAAGTTTTTCGATAACTTATTCATTCTGAGTTGTGTATTTATTTGTTAAGACAACTGAACCATATTTGGACATCTTACTAAAATTAGCTAAAAGTGGTCTTAAAAATACAAACTAGCTTCATTTTTTTATTTTAAATGAGCTTTTGAGTACTTTCCTAAACATTTTGAGTCATGCATTTACTTGGTAAGACAATAAATCCTGCTTTTTGTAAGCAGGATGTGGTGGTCTTGTTTGGGACTTCATGGAGGGAAGTTGACTGGAAGTGTAAATTTCCCGTTGTGTAGGTCCACGGCATGCATGTGTTTGTTTCTTCACAGCTTGCAGCCTCTTATCTTCATAGTAAGATCAACAAAAAAAGATCCATAGCATTGTAACAAAAAGTTCCTGTGAAGTCGGGAATATGTTTAGAAAAGATTTACTAATATTGGAAATGAAATCAGGATGTTCGCGGAGTCTTAATAAGTCTTAATACAAAAAATTAGCACTTAAAAAAGTCTTAAATTCACTGAAATGTTGTTTTGTAGGTCTTAAATAAATGTAAAAAGGTCTTAAATTTCCTATGTCCATGTAAAGCTACCCAATCTAGCCACACGCATCCATTCACCAACAATCCATCTCTATAGAACTTAACTATGTTTATAACTTCTTTTTTTTTTTTTTTTTTTTTTACCAATGTAGTTGAATTATCGTTCTTACAATAATATTTGTTTAAAAGTTCTCTGTGTATTTATCGTTCATATATGATGAGGATACTGACCTGGACAGACTGTTGTGCATACATTTAGATTATAAGACTTTTTTTTTAAAGATATGTTATGTTTTTAAGATATGTTATGTTGAAAGTCATGTCGTCGATCCCAGTTGTAAGAGCAACAAATAATAACTTGATTTCTAGTTGATCATTTGGAAAAGTGGCAGAAGTTAGATTTTGAATCTGTTGAACTGCATCCCAATCATCACAAATACTGCAGAAGACCTACTGGAAGCCGCATGGACCGAAGATTCTCACAATGATCAATCAAGTTTAGTGAAGGAAAAATCATGGTTTGGGGACCAAATTCAGTATGGAGGCGAGCAAGAGATCTGCAGAGTGGATGCAACATCAACAGCCTAAGGTATCAGGAAATTTGTGCTGCCCTTTACATTACAAACCACAGGAGAGGGCAAATTCTTCAGCAGGATAGTGCTTCTACTCATACTTCAGCCTCCACATCAAAGTTCCTGAAAGCAAAGAAGGTCAAGGTGCTTCGGGATTGGCCAGCCCAATTACCAGACTTGAGCATTATTGAGCATGTCTGGGATAAGATGAAGGAGGCATTGAAGATGAATGCAAAGAATCTTGATAAACTCTGGGAGTCCTGCAAGAACGCTTTCTTTGCCATTCCAGATGAATTTATTAATAAGTGATTTAAGTCATTGCAGAGATGTGTGGATGCAGTCCTCCAAGCTCATGATGGAGTCAGACACAATATTCATTCTGTTTCCACTGCAGCAGGACTTTATATTCTATACTGGACATTATTGCTGTTAAGTGACAAGACTTTTGTCTAAGCAAAGCCAGACCTTACTGTCCTAATTAAATCATTTAAAATCAAGCCATGATCATATTTTATTTTCAACCCAGGCTCATTTTGGAAATGTAGCCCCACGGATGTTTCTGGAGACCGCGAAATACGTCCCGGGAGGTATGTATTTGTGCAGTTTTTGTTTTCGTGTATGTGCGCGTTTTCACATCTCGAACGCCTCTCGCAAGAGCCCGCGTGCCGTTGGCGTCCACTATGTTCTCGCGTAAAAAGCTGCCAGAGGCCGCTGTCGAGCGACCATCTGTCCGACTGACCGACTGGCCAAATGACTGAATGATTGACTGGGCGGCCAACCTGGCCACCCTCCTCCTCCCCTAAACCCAAGTGACGATTTACCAAAACAATGCAGAAAAAGAAAAGCCCTTATCCAATTTTGGTCGGATTTCATCGCATTCTCGCTCCGTTACAAAGTCGTTCGCTTTATTTTTTGGCTTCTGTTTTTTTGTCTGATTTCTGGAACCACTCTTCGCTGGACGCGAACCCGGTCGTCAAACGCTGCCGGTTCCTCCTCCGGACCTCCGCTCCGCCAACGTAACACTTTGAGCTCACCGGACAAACTAGTTGCGGCAGGAAAGCCCTCCACACGAGCCGTCAGCCCAGTCGGCAAGCGCGAAGAGGAGCGGGGTCACACCGCCCCGTAGCATTCACTTGAAAAGACAAAATGCGGCCATAAGTACCTCCGGCCACGTAATACGTTTTCAGAATGAGCTTGGGTTGATTATTTTGGTCAAATAAGCGTAATCTAGAGGCCTTTTCCTTTCATATAAGCCACTTCTGATACCAAATGATCCACTAGAAGTCGAGTTATTATTTGCTGTTCCTAAAACTTGTATAGGCGACAAGACTTTTGTCAGGTATTGTACACATAAACATGTAAATAACGTGTATATATAAATGTGCAAATATAAACATCTTCTCACATCCTTTTTTTGTGAGAAGTTCTTCTCATGTGAATGACCTATGCTGCTTTACTTCTAGTGTTTTACTCCACAGCTATCAAAAGGATACTGTTTGCACAATCCTGATAAATGTGACCCGTACCAGACCAGACTGTACTGTACTGAACCATACCACTCAGTGGAAGCAAGTATAATGTAACCTCGTCTTTTAGGGTTTGCTCAAACAGTAGATGCACGCTCTGCACCTTAGCAACCACCACTAACAAGCGTGTTTTCCCTCCTCAGCTGTGACTCTGGCATTTTCCCAGCAGTTAATGTGTTTTATTGTGGTGTGCGCTGGACGTGCGGGGTGTCGTATTTTCTGTTGTGCGGTTCTGAGACTCAAGGACGCTGAGAGAAACACTGTAATTCATCCTTTGTGTGTCCTTGTGTGGGCAGTCGAGGAGCACTAAGACTCTCTCCGCTAATGAACACAGAAATCAGCTTTCACATGTTAAAAAAAAATAATCAGTGTCAGCCAAAATAAACACCTTTAGTGTGCTAAGTACATTAGTGTTGCTGTTTTTTGGAAGCAGTCTGTGTTGAGCTTTCTCTCAGGAGAATGCAAATCACATTGATGGTTTTAATGAACACATACAGTTGAAGTCAGAATTATTCACCCCATTTCAAATTTTTTTCCTTTTTAAATATTTCACAAATGATGTTTAGCAGAGCGAGGAAATTTTCGCAGTATGTCTGATAATATTTTTTCTTCTGGAGAAATTCAGATTTTTTTTATTTCAGCTAGAATAAAAGCAGTTTTTAATTTTTTAAAATCCATTTTAAGGTCAAAATTATTAGTCCCTTTAAGCTATTTATTTTTTCGATAGTCTACAGAACAAACCATCTTTATACAATTACTTGCCCAATTACCCTTATCCTGCCTAGTTAACCGTATTGACCTAGTTAAGCCTTTAAATGTTACTTTAAGCTAAAAAATATCTAGTAAAATATTATTTACTGTCATCATGGCAAAGATAAAACTAATGAGTCATTAGAAATGAGTTATTAAAACTATTATGTTTACAAACGTGTTGAAAAAATCTTCTCTTCATTAAACAGAAATTGTGGACAAAAATAAACACGGGGCTAATAATTTTGACGTCAACTGTGTTTGAGACCCTGGAACATAAAACCAGCATGCAGTATCCAAAAAAACAACGTATTATTCAAAATTGTTGATTTTTTTAATGCCAAAAATCTAATCAGATATAGTTTTATAATCAATAGTTTTCCAAATATTTGGTAGTGCTTTCACACAAACCAATATCCATCAATAATTAAGTTTGATACTTATTCTCTACTGTAAATACATTAAAAAAAATAATCAAACAAACAATGGTCAAATCAGGTATTAACAGGTGTATGTGGGCCAATCCAGAGTAGTGATCAGGTTACAGGCAATAGGTCGTAAGGCTGGCGGCTAAACAGGATAACAGGGATATACAAGGCTAGGATCGAGACACGGAGAAACAGACAAGGAGAAACGCGTTGTGATGTTACTTGAAGCAATCAAGACTCTGCAAACTGGATGGGTGAATGAGTGGCTTATGAAGGGTGTCTAATCAGTCTCAAAGTCCTCAGGTGATGCGAGTGTAATCAGGCTAGATGAGTGAGCAGGCGTGAGTGTCTGGGAGAAGTGTAGTCCAGAAGAAGGCGGAAGTGTAGTCCATGGTTATAGTGGATCTCCGGAGAGCGATCACTGGTTCTCGTAACACGATTATACTTCAGATACTTTTTCTAAACTCTTTCTAGACTCACACCTACAAAACACAATTGGCCAAATGGATAATTTTCCTCTCAAAAGTACATTTTGTTAAATATATACCAACTCTTCATTTCAAAATAGAGCACATCTATCTCCGCACACACTAACTTTATCAAAACACTCAAAAAGACATTATTCTGTCAAAGAATAACAGTAACACTTTACAATAAGGATCTTTAGTTAGTGAATTTACTGACATGAACTAATCATGAACGACACATGAACAGCATTTATTAATCATAATTGAACATTTACTAATGCATTATTAACATCCAAGTCCATGCTTGTTAACATTAGTTAATGCACCATGAGTTAACATGAACTAACAATGAACTACTGTATTTTCATTAACTAACGTTAACTAACATGAAGAGAAATTTGAATATCACAAAAAGTGTAGACTGCAGCCTCTGGTGGATTCATGAAAACAAAAAACAAAAAAAACGTAGCTCCTGAGACATATTTGGTGCTTTCCAGAAATGTATATAGAGGTACGTTATCAGAATGAGCCTGGGTTGGTAATATGTTTCATTCATACTGTTTCAGTTAAGATATTGACTAAAACGAGAGGAAAAAGAAGATAGAAACAAATAAGCATGAAGCCAATGAACAAACAATTGAGCCAGTATATGGTTTATATATGTTCTTCAAGCCATGGCGATGCAGTGGCGCAGTGGGTAGCACGTTCGCTTCACAGCAAGAAGGTTGCTGGGTCGCTGGTTCGATCCTCGGCTTAGTTGGCGTTTCTGTGTGGAGTTTGCATGTTCTCCCTGCGTTCGCGTGGGTTTCCTCCGGGTACTCCGGTTTCCCCCACAGTCCAAAGACATGTGGTACAGGTGAATTGGGTTGGCTAAATTGTCCGTAGTTGGTGTGTGAATGTGTGTGTGGATGTTTCCCAGCTGGAAGAACATCCGCTGTGTAAAAAACTTGCTGGATAAGTTATCGGTTCATTCTGCTGTGGCGACCCCGGATTAATAAGGGGACTAAGCCGACAAGAAAATGAATGAATGTTCTTCAAGCCATCCTAAAAGTCTAAAAATGAAGCCCTTCTTTTTCAGGATTTGAACAGTGGGAAACCCGTTGGTGTCATCATGTTCTGCTGCTTCCTAGCGATGCTTTATGTCGAGTAGAAAATGCTTTCAGACTCTATTTTTACTGCATGGGTTTTCTACAATGCTTTGTGCACTCGCCTTGATCTTCCACTTCAAATGATCTTTTATGTCTCTCTTGAAAAAAACCCTCCAGTGTGACTTTGTGTTGGTGGATGTGCGCCAAAGCAGAGGGCTACTAATTCCTAATGTGCTGCTTCAGAGAGTGACGGAGAAAACCTGACAGATGCTGTGATCATGCCTCAGTATTTGCAGGATCATAAACATCTTGACTTTCGAATGCTGTGCTTGTGGCAGATGATGATGTTTTGGTTAACCCTCGCGAATCAAATCCAGCATCTTTGATTTGGAAGCTGATTTATTTGTTTACATGCAGACTGAGAGGCACCATGATTTCCCTGAGGAGTTATTTTGAACGACTATTTTTTTTATATAAAGAACATTGTCTGCTTTTATCTAAAAGCTCAAGGACTGGAAGCAAAAGATCAGCTCAGATTATTGAAAGCGGGTGAAAGAGTCTGGCATCAGAAACAACTTCACATTTTCAAGCACTTGAGTTTTAACTAACACAGTCTCACTGTGAAAACGTACCGCCGTTTACATTTCTGGAGAGCACTAATTATATAGCCAGAGCTACGCATGGCTGCCTTTTGTCTTTAAAATTAATGCTACAGGGCGGTATGATGCAGTCGATGGCTTGTTTGTTTTCGCTCTACCAGTTGGCTACTTATCTCCTTGTGAACGGCTTTTCTGCTGTTACCAGTTTGCCCAGGGGCTCACCGCATTCGTCTAGGTTGGGTTTAGGGAAGGGGGCGGGTCAATCTGTGCTTTTGAAAACACTTTATCGGTTAGGTTTAGGGAAGGGGGTGGGTGCTGGTCAATCTGTGCTTTTGAAAACACTATCGGTTGGGTTTAGAGGAAGGGGGTGGGTCAATCGGTGCTTTTGAAAACACTAAAGGTTGGGTTTAGGGAAGTGAGTGGGTCAATCGGTGCTTTTGAAAACACTAACGGTTGGATTTAGAGGAAGGGGGGGGGTCAATCTGTGCTTTTGAAAACACCATAGGTTGGGTTTAGGGAAGTAAGTGGGTTAATCAGTACTTTTGAAAACACTATCGGTTGGGTTTAGGGAAGTCAGTGGGCACTGGTCAATCGGTGCTTTTGAAAACACTATCGGTTGGGTGTAGGGAAGGAGGTGGGCGCTGGTCAATCGCTGCTTTTGATAACACTACTGGTTGGGTTTATGGAAGGAGGTGGGCACTGCTCAATTGGTGCTTTTGAAAACACTTTTGGTTGGGTTTAGGGAAGGCAGTGGGTGCTGGTCAATCAGTGTTTTTGAAAACACCATAGGTTGGGTTTAGGGAAGTAAGTGGATCAATCGGTGCTTTTGAAAACACTATCGGTTGGGTTTAGGGAAGGCAGTGGGTGCTGGTCAATCGGTGCTTTTAAAAACAATATCGGTTGTGTTTAGGGTAGGGGTTGTGCGCTGGTCAATCGGTGCTTTTAAAAACAATATCGGTTGTGTTTAGGGTAGGGGTTGTGCGCTGGTCAATCGGTGCTTTTAAAAACAATATCGGTTGTGTTTAGGGAAGTGGGTGGGTGCTGGTCAATCGGTGCTTTTGAAAACATCATCGATTGAGTTTAGGGAAGAGAGTCAGTGGTCAATCTGTGCTTTTGAAAACACTAATGGTTGGGTTTAGGGAAAGGAGTGGATGGGGGATCGGTCAGTCAGTCAGTCAGTCAGCAGCGGCCTCTGATGGATTTACGCTAAAACATCAGGGACTAAGGACAGTTGCGAGAGAAATTTGAGATCTGAAAAGTGTACACAGCGGCCTCTGGTGGATAACAAAACAAAAATAAATAAATAAATAAATTTACCTCCTGGGACATATTTTGTGATCTCCAGAAATGTTTGCAGGGGTACGTATCCAAATTGAGCCTGGGTCAGACTGATATCTTAAATGAAAGCAGAACAAACAAGTTTATCATTGATTAATTATTTTGTTTGGACAATCTGTAATAGGAGGCTTAAAAATCCACATATTGAGAAAATCATGTTTAAAGTAGTACAAATAAAGTTCTTAGCCATGAAAATTACTAATAAAAAATATGTTTAATGCAGTTGAAAATACAATAGGAAATTGACTAAATTATCTTCATTGAATATGATTGTTACTTTTTTTTGTTTTGATCATTTTGACTCATATCATGTATTTTTGTTTTTTGCCCAAATAATATCTTTGCAACAAAAGACTTTTGTGGTCCTGGGAACATAATGTTAATAATATTAACTTGTTTGGGACGGTTGACCTTCATTCATACAGCCAATTGTCACCACAAAGCTAGTCATATGGGTCAGTTTTTTTGGAAATTGAGTTTTTAGCAAAGTTTTTTCAGGAATTATAAGTTACACAGAAGAAATTGACCATAAAAATATTTATGACTATGTTTATGACAGGTTTATGACAAGTTACGCTGTCATGGCAATTTCAAGTTGTCATGAGGAAGACAGGTTACGTTGCATTTGTTTATGTCAAGTTGTCATACATCTCAAACAATGTCACATTGACATTTAAAATAACATAACTGACCGAATGATTATAAAGGATTCATGACAGTCTTATGAACATCCCCTTTAAGTAAAGTGTTATTCTATTTTTTTATAACACACAAAACCCTCTTGACAGATGTCACTTAAATTGTTGCTTTGAGAAATCATGAAGAGCAACAGCCAATCGGAAAAGCTTTAAGCTGCGGCTGTGATCTGTTCGAATGCCATATGAGGCGTATAAACGTTAGCCAAATGTTTGAAGCAATGAAGTGAGATTTAATTTTCATTCCCGTCGGAGCATTGTTTTGCTGCTCATTTGTATGTAATTAAACTCTCTTCAGCTTGTTTAATGCTCTAATGAACACTTTCAGCGACGATTCAATGAAGTTTGCAAAGTTTGTCATTATAAAGCCTGCCAGTGGTATTCAGGGTTTTGTTTGATACAATGAGTAATAGGATATCTTTTTTCTGTAATCTCAGGGAAATGTTTGAGATTGTTCAGAATATTCAGAAGAACTTGCCTTGGACGTTACTTGAAAAAGTGTAAAAGAAGGAAACAAGAAACTTTGTATTAGTGCACGAATCTATCTATCTATCTATCTATCTATCTATCTATCTATCTATCTATCTATCTATCTATCTATCTATCTATCTATCTATCTATCTATCTATCTATCTATCTATCTATCTATCTATCTATCTATCTATCTATCTATTTATCTATCTATCTATCTATCTATCTATCTATCTATCTATCTATCTATCTATCTATCTATCTATCTATCTATCTATCTATCTATCTATCTATCTATCTATCTATCTATCTATCCATCCATCCATCCATCCATCCATCCATCCATCCATCCATCCACCCATCCATCCATCCATCCATCCATCCATCCATTCATCCTCCATCCATAATCCATCCATCCATCCATCCATCTATCTATCTATATGTGTGTGTGTGTGTGTTTTCATTTTATTTTTTATTAGTTAACATTTATGTTATTGTTTTTTTACTGTATATATTACGTACAGCAATATGGCTGTTTATCTGTGCTGGTGGGAGGCATTCGTTGACTCAAGACCACTGGCCGAATGCCTTAGTGTCCCACCAGTGATGATATACAGCCATATCGCACTGCTACTTGTGTGATATTGCGTTTATACAACAGTTCAATGGCCTAATTGTGTGTATAAAAAAGAAAATCAAACACAGAGAGTCTCAAAAACTCTTTTGTATGAGGAACTACTTTCTTCCGCCATTCCTTCACATCGGCTACTGACGACAGAACATCAGAAACCGTTGCTCATTCACAAAACATCACTTTAGAGCTAGTGTTTGAATGATTCTCTAGCCCAGCGTAATATCTAAAGTGATGACAAAATGGGTGATTTTGCTCACATTTTAAGATTATAAGGCTGAACAACATGAAATGCCATCAGTCTGCAGAGATTTCCCAGTATTTCTCTGTTGCAATTGGGAGATCAGAATAATTAACCTCGAAAAAAGCCAAAGCAAAGCAAACACTACCAGATTACTATGGTATAAATACAGCACTACAAACAACCCGGGCTCATTGTGGAAACGTAGTCCCGCGGACGTTTCTGGAGACCACGGAATACGTCTCGGCGGGTACGTACGGCTGCAGTTTTTGCGAATCCGCGAGAGGCCGCTGTTGTGCGCTTTTTCGCATCTCAAACGCCTCTCCATGTGCGGTTCGCGCCCGCGCTGTTCTCGCGTGAACCCACCAGAGGCCGCTGTCCGACTGACAGGATGATTGACTATGCCACCGGCCGATCGGCCGACCCGCCCTCCTCCATCCCTGAACCCAACCAATTTTACCGATCGACCCGCCCGCCCGCTCGCTTCCCTAGACCCGAGCAACAGTTTACAAAAAGCCGTCCAAAAAAAGAAAAGCCCTGATTTTTTTTTCTACCGCATTTTCGGATTTTACCGCGTTCTCACCCTGTTACAAAACTCGTTCACTTAATTTTTGGGATTCTATTTTTGTCTTACCTGATTGCTGAACCGCTGTTCCCTGGACTCGAAACCGATCGCTGTGGTCAACTCCTCTTTGCATCTCGAGCCTGCCGACGTACACGGTGAGCTGAGTGGACAAACAGGTTGCAGCGGGGAAGCCCTCCATAAGGAGGTAAGCGGTCGGCCGGCCGGCTGGCAAGCACGTTAGGGAACAGCGTCACACCGCCCCTTAGCGTTCGCTTGAAAAAAATAAACGCGGCCGTACGTATCTGTCGGGATGTATTCCGCTGTCTCCAGAAACGTCCGCGGGACTACGTTTTCAGAATGAGCTTGGGTTGACTACAAAATACTAAAAAGAGAGAGATCGACTTAAAATGTCACTTACCTGTTTTATAATGAATTAAAGATTTGAAAGTTTTGGTTTGGGTTTGTGTCATTTAAAATGCAGGTCTCGTTATGCGCTCATTTATATTTTTCTACGTTTGTGGAAAGCAGACGAGTCAGCCAATATATGAGGGGGGCAGAGCAGGATTCTCCTGATGACCACTGGTGCAATACCGTTCTTTGTTATGAGCCACATCAGTTTAAACTTAGTAAAGGCGAGCTTCTTTGGCGAAACAGTGTTACATTTTACATGTAGCGGACTTTTGCTCTGAGCACGCAGTGAATGCAGCACATGGAGATACGATGTACTTTGCATTTCCTGCGCTCATAAAAGCTCCCTGTCATCTGACAGCGGAAAGCCTTGAGTGATTGACAGCTAATATAAACCGATAAATCGGCAAGGAAGACCGATTCAGCACGTTTTTAGAAAAAAACAAAACAGGTCGCACTACAACCATTATGTGCAGTCGCACAATTGCCCCCAAATGTATTATGAGGTTGTATGGCTTCAATTTCGGGCGCATATGCAACCAAAATAGTGGAAATTTCGAGCCCTGGTAAAGATGTTGGTGTATTGCTGTACATCCCCAGTATTAAACAATGTGTACTTGTTTGTACCTGCATTGGGGCATAACTAACGCGGTCTGTGCTGGACTTCAGAGCAGCTTTCAGTTGGTCAATGGCGTGGTCTATTTCAGTTCTTCAAAATAGCAACACACCGACAATGCACCTTAGCACACCTCCTTTATAGAACAAAACACCCATGAGTCTACAAAAGTTTTACTATTTACTGAAGTTTATTTATAAACTAATTTCAAGAGGAGCACACGCTTATGATTGATAGCACCTGGACCTGGTTCCCTCTCATCCTGCAACAGGCTCGAGGATCTTACGAGTTTAGGGCTCTCTCCCGAGACAGCATGCCAAACACGCTCCATAATCAATCATCAGCTAAGGGTGAACTCTTGAAAACAACGTGGTGCAAAATGTGAAAATTAGAGTTGCGCTGGTCTGAAAACTGCAACAAATCGCGCCAAATACGTCTTGCTCCTTATTGTACCGGGTGTATGATAGGGCCTAAAATCTTTATGGAACTGGATTTTTACTTATTATTCTAATGCTTTTTTGTTATACATTTTTTTTTTTTCATTTTGACCCATATCCTGAGTTTTTTGCTATAAGACTTGTGGTTTTGTGGTCTAAGGAAGACATTGTTAATAATATTGACTTGTTTGGGACAGTATCCAGCTCTTTACTTTCATATTGCTCCACATTGTCCTTGTCTAATCAGCATTTGTGACTGATGCAGATTGATCTATCATATTGGAAGACATTGGACGGGTGGATGGATGGATGGATGAATGGTACTTTCTCTCAGTCCATCAGTGTTACTGTGTGAATGACAGTCCATGTGCCATCACAGCCGTTCCCATAGCAACCGCATCCACAGACAGGTGCTTGTGTTTTGGTTGCCGTTCAGAAGAAATGAAGACATTTCAGAAGAGCAGAGAGGGAGGATGGAGAGAGAGAGGGAGAGAGAGAGAGAGAGAGAGAGAGAGGCTGAAAATAGAGCAAATGAGTGCTAATGATTTTTATAGCGTTCTTCATCCTGACAGACATCTGATCCAGCTGCAGGTGCTGCTGCGAGTGTGTGTCAGCGTGTGAGTTTGTAGTGTGTGTGTGTTTGTTTATGCGAGTGCATGTGTGTTTGTGGTGTCTGTGTCTATTGTGAGTGTGTATGTATGCGTGTGTGTGTGTGTGTGTGTGTATCTCTGTCTCTGTGCATGTTTGTGTATCCTTCTTCTCTGTTTTTGTGGTGTCTGTCTATTGTGAGTTTGTGTGTATGTGTGTGTATATGTGTGTGTCTGTGAGATTGGGTTTGTTTGTGTGTGTGTATATATATGTGTGTGTGTTTGTGTGTGTCTGTGAGATTGTGTGTCTGTGTATGTGAGAGAGAGAGAGAAAATGTGCTTGTGTGTGTGTGTGTGTCTGTAAGAGAGAGAGAGAGAGAGAGAGTTTATGTGTGTGCGTATATGTGTGTGTGTGTCTGTGTATATGTGTGTATCTGTCTTAATGTGTGTGTGAGAGAGAGAGAGTTTGTGTGTCAGTTTGTGTGTGCGTATATGTATATGTGCATTTGTGTGTGTCTGTGTGTATATGTATGTGTATCTCTGTCTTAATGTGTGAGTGTGTGTGTGTGTGAGAGAGAGTGTGTGTGTGTCTGTGTGTATGTGTGTGTATCTCTGTCTTAATGTGTGTGTGTGAGAGAGAGTATGTGTGTGTGTATATGTGCATGTGTGTGTGTCTGTGTGTATATGTGTGTGTATCTCTGCCTTAATGTGTGTGTGTGTGTGTGAGAGAGTATGTGTGTGTGTATATGTGCATGCGTGTGTGTCTGTGTGTGTAAATGTGTGTGTATCTCTGCCTTAATGTGTGTGTGAGAGTATGTGTGTGTGTATAAGTGCATGTGTGTGTATCTGTGTGTATATGTGTGTGTATCTCTGCCTTAATGTGTGTGTGAGAGAGTATGTGTGTGTGTAAATGTGTGTGTGTGTGTGTGTATATGTTTGTGTATCTCTGCCTTAATGTGTGTGTGAGAGAGAGTATGTGTGTGTGTATATATGTGCATGCATGTGTGTCTGTGTGTGTATATCTGCCTTAATGTGTGTGAAAGAGAGTATGTGTGTGTGTATATGTGCATGTGTGTTTGTCTTTGTGTGTATATGTGTGTGTATCTCTTTCTTAATGTGTGTGTGAGAGAGAAAGTGTGTGTGAGTGAATATGTGTGTGTATATGTATATGTGCATGTGTGTGTGTCTTTGTGTGTGTATGTGTGTGTATCTCTGTCTTAATGTGTGTGAGAGAGTAAGTGTGTGTGTCTTTGTGTGTATATGTGTGTGTATATCTGTCTTAATGTGTGTGTGAGAGCATGTGTGTGTGTGAGTGAGTATGTGTGTGTGTATATGTGCATGTGTGTGTCTGTGTGTATATCTCTGTCTTAATGTGTGTGTGTGAGAGAGGAAGTGTGTGTGAGTGGATATGTGTGTGTATATGTGCATGTGTGTGTGTGTCTTTGTGTGTGTATGTGTGTGTATTTCTGTCTTAATGTGTGTGAGAGAGAGTGTGTGTTTGAGCGAGTGTGTGTGTGCGTATATGTGCATGTGTGTGTCTTTGTGTGTATATGTGTGTGTATCTCTGTCTTAATGTGTGTGTGTCTGTGAGAGAGTGTGTGTGTGTGTCACTCATCAGGTCTCTCTCTCTGTCTCTCTGTAGAGTACGGAGCAGGTGGCAGCGTTCTGCCGCAGTCTGCACGAGATGAATCCCTCCTCCTCTGAATCCGTCTCTTCTTCATCCGTCCCGGAGTCTTCATCACTTCCTCCCAGTACCGCCACTCCACGCCAGCTCTCCGATGCCGACAAACTCCGCAAAGTCATCTGCGAACTGGTGGAGACGGAGCGCACATACGTCAAAGTCAGTACCTGTGTGTGTGTGTGTGTGTGTGTTTTAGTCAGGCGAACTCAAGTGTGTGAGTTTGTGCCCTTCATCCAGTTCTCAGGCCGGCAGGGAAACTAACTGTGCCCTTGATTTGCCTTTTAGCACTCACTCTGACACTTATGAATGGAGGTGGATACTGAACTCTGCATATTATTCATTAAGAAAAGCCTTCAGGAGAGAGTGTGTGTGCAGAGATCAATTCAAGCAGTGTGTTACTGCAAATATCACATGACCTTGCATTAGTTTGTGCTGTGGGCTGTAGTGTACACTTAAATGAAAGTTGCTCAGACTTTTATTTCAGTATGCTGATGTGCTGAAATGGAATATTGAGTAGGGGGCGGGGCTTTATTTTTGTGTACCATTAGCTGCGTCTCAAATGGCACACTATGCACTCATGTTAGTGCCCTTACAACACTAAACAGCATAGTATATGTATGTAGTGTCGTCCCAAATGGTACACTAATGTTTTTTACTAAGCGGACATTCAAACCGTTTCCCTGATGAGTCGCCAAATCAGTAAAATAAATGACCAAGCTATCAAATAACACCTGCCATGAGTATAACCGCATTCACCATCGGGAGGCGCTATAACCACTCTCATAGGAGAATTTTGCTTTCACCATCCAAAATAAATAAAGTAATCCAACATGTGCGCCCGGTAGCTCCGCCCCTTCCGCTACGTGAGCAAACCTGCAGTCATTGAGTGCGTGAAGTGTCCATAGCTATGCCCCAAATGGCTCACTATGCACTCATGCACTATGTACTTATGCACTTACATATTCACCAGCATAGTATATATGTATGTAGTGTCGTCCCAAATGGCACACTAATGTTTTTTTACTTAGCGGAAATTCAAACCGTTTCCCTGATGACGTTTGACAGTCACCAAATCAGTAAAATAAATGACCAAGCTATCAAATAGCACCTGCCGTGAGTATAACCGCATTCACCATCAGGAGGCGCTATAACCACTCTCATAGGAGAATTTTGCTTTCACCATCCAAAATAAATAAAGTAATCCAACATGTGCGCCCGGTAGCTCCGCCCCTTCCGCTACGTGAGCAAACCTGCGGTCATTGAGTGCGTGAAGTGTCCATAGCTATGCCCGAAATGGCTCACTATACACTATGCACTCTTGCACTATGTACTTATGCCCTTACAACACTAAACAGCATATTATATGTATGTAGTGTCGTCCCAAATGGCACACTAATGTTTTTTTACTAAGCGGAAATTCAAACCGTTTCCTGATGACGTTTGACGGTCGCCAAATCAGTAAAATAAATGACCAAGCTATCAAATAGCACCTGCCGTGAGTATAACCGCATTCACCATCGGGAGGCGCTATAACCACTCTCATAGGAGAATTTTGCTTTCGCAATCCAAAATAAATAAAGTAATCCAACATGTGCGCCCGGTAGCTTCGCCCCTTCCACTGCGTGAGCAAACCTGCGGTCATTGAGTGTGTGACGTGTCCATAGCTATGCCCCAAATGGCTCACTATACACTATGCACTCATGCACTATGTACTTATGCACTTACATATTCAACAACATAGTATTTATGTATGTAGTGGCGTCCCAAATGGCACACTAATGTTTTTTAACTAAGCGGAAATTCAAACCGTTTCCCTGATGACGTTTGATGGTCGCCAAATCAGTAAAATAAATGACCAAGCTATCAAATAACACCTGCCATGAGTATAACCGCATTCACCATCGGGAGGCGCTATAACCACTCTCATAGGAGAATTTTGCTTTCGCAATCCAAAATAAATAAAGTTATCCAACATGTGCGCCCTGTAGCTCCGCCCCTTCCGCTATGTGAGCAAACCTGCGGTCATTGAGTGTGTGACGTGTCCATAGCTATGTCCCAAATGGGTCACTATACACTCATGCACTATGTACTTATGCACTTACATATTCACCAGCATAGTACATGTATGTAGTGTCGTCCCAAATGGCACACTAATGTTTTTTTACTTAGCGGAAATTCAAACCGTTTTCCTGATGATGTTTGACAGTCACAAAATCAGTAAAATAAATGACCAAGCTATCAAATAACACCTGCCATGAGTATAACCGCATTCACCATTGGGAGGCGCTATAACCACTCTCATAGGAGAATTTTGCTTTCGCAATCCAAAATAAATAAAGTTATCCAACATGTGCGCCTGGTACCTCCGCCCCTTCCACTACATGAGCAAACCTGCGGTCATTGAGTGCGTGAAGTGTCCATAGCTGCGTCCCAAATGGCTCACTATGCACTCATGCACTATGTACTAATGCACTTACATATTCAACAGCATAGTATACATGTATGTAGTGTCGTCCCAAATGGCACACTAATGTTTTTTAACTAAGCAGAAATTCAAACCGTTTCCCTGATGATGTTTGACGATCGCAAAATCAGTGAATTAAATGACCAAGCTATCAAATAACACCTGCCATGAGTATAACCGCATTCACCATCAGGAGGCGCTATAATGACTCTCATAAGAGAATTTTGCTTTCACAATCCAAAATAAATAAAGTTATTTAACATGTGCACCCTGTAGCTCCGCCCCTTCCGCTATGTGAGCAAACCTGCAGTCATTGAGTGCGTGAAGTGTCCATAGCTATGTCCCAAATGGCTCACTATGCACTCATACACTATGTACTTATGCACTTACATATTCACCAGCATACTATATATGTATGTAGTGTCGTCCCAGATGGCACACTAATGTTTTTTTACTAAGCGGAAATTCAAACTGTTTTTCTGATGATGTTTGACGGTTGCCAAATCAGTGAAATAAATGACCAAGCTATCAAATAACACCTGCCATGAGTATAACCGCATTCACCATCGGGAGGCGCTATAACCACTCTCATAGGAGAATTTTGCTTTCGCAATCCAAAATAAATAAAGTAATCCAACATGTGCGCCCGGTAGCTCTGCCCCTTCTGCTACGTGAGCAAACCTGTGGTCGTTAAGTGTGTGAAGTGTCCATCATTCCACACTTCATTTTAGCGGCTGAATGAGTGCATCATCCGGGTAATTAAAGTGCACTTATCATTTTTAGAGTTTTCAGTTGAAGTCAGAATTATTAGCCCCCATTAGAATTTTCTTTTTTGAATATTTCCAAAATGATGTTTAACAGAGCAAGGAACTTTTCACAGTATGTCTGATAATATTTTTTCTTCTGGAAAAAGTCTTTGTTTTATTTTGGCTAGAATAAAAGCAGTTTTACATTTTTTTAAAAACCCTTTTAAGGACAAAATTATTAGCCCCTTTAGGCAAATCTTTTTTCTGACTGTCTACAGAAAAAAACATCGTTATACAATAACTTGCCTAATTACCCTAACCTGCCTAGTTAACCTAATTTACCTAGATAAGCCTTTAAATGTCACTTTAACCTGTATAGAAATGTCTTGAAAAATATCTAGTCAAATATTACTTACTGTCATCATGACAAAGATAACATAAATCAGTTATTAGAGATGAGTTTATAAAACTATTATGTTCAGAAATGTGTTGAAGAATTCTCTCTGTTAAACAGAATTAGGGAAAAAAATAAACAGGGGGCAAACAATTCAGGGGGGCTAATAATTCTGACTTCAACTGTGTGTGTGTGTATATATATGTCATGACTGTGTTTTGTCCACTAGATGCCACTGTAGTTCGCCAGCTACTCCCAGCAAACTACAGTGGCTTAGAACTACATTTCCATACATTCTTTCGTGCACACATCCGGTCTGTCATGTACACTGATTGCCATCACAGCTGTCTCTGTTTCCCTGTTGATTACCTGGACTTTATATTCAACCATTCCACCTCTTTTTGTCAGTTCGTCGTTCGTCTTTGTGTAATGTTATTCCTGATTCCTGTCTAGTTTCCTGTCAGAGTTGTCAAGTCCTAGATCTAGTTTATCTGTTTGAGTTCCTTGTTTGTTTGTTTACTTTGTTACTTTGATTTTTGGATTTTTGGTCTTTTTTACTGCACTAATACATTATTAAATCTGCACTTGGATCCTACACCCGTTTTTGTTCCTGTTTACAATCCTGAAATATAGTTTTTTCCCTATAGAATTTTTTCCCTAATTCTAATATATATATATATATATATATATATATATATATATATATATATATATATATATATATATATATATATATATAGGCAAGGCAAGGCAAGTTTATTTATATAGCACATTTCATACACAGTGGCAATTCAAAGTGCTTTACATAAACAGGAATAAAAAAGACAAGTTTAGGAAAATAAAATGCAGACAATAAAAATTAATAAAAACAGATAAAAACAAATTAAAATGAGTTAAAATAGGTTATAAAAGAATGAAAAAGAAAACGAAAAACATAATAGTGCGATCTGTCGGACGCAGCACAGTGCTCATTCAGTAAAGGCACAGCTAAACAGATGTGTTTTCAGTCTTGATTTGAATGTGCCTAATGTTGGAGCACATCTGATCAATTCTGGAAGCAGATTCCAGCAGTGAGGAGCATAGTGGCTGAAGGCAGATTCACCCTGCTTTGATTGAGCTCTTGGAACTTCTAGTTTATATGATCCTAAAGATCTGAGTGATCTGTTAGGTTTGTATTCAGTGAGCATATCTGTAATGTATTGAGGTCCTTGGCCATTTAGTGATTTATAGACCAGTAATAATACTTTAAAATCTATTCTGAATGTAACTGGCAGCCAGTGTAGAGACCTGAGGACAGGTGTGATGTGCTCTGATTTTCTGGTTCTGGTCAGAATTCTGGCTGCAGCGTTCTGGATGAGCTGCAAGTGTCTGACTGTCTTTTTGGGAAGGCCAGTGAGGAGTCCATTACAGTAATCCACCCTGCTGCTGATAAAAGCATGAACAAGTTTCTCTAAGTCTTCACTGGAAACAAAGCATCTGATTCTTGCTATGTTTTTGAGATGATAGTATGCTGATTTACTGACTGCTTTGACATGACTGTTGAAACTCAGATCTGACTCCAGAGTCACACCAAGATTCTTGACCTTATTTTTTGTCGTTTGACCTTTAGTGCCAAGGTTTCACATTCACCTTGAGAACCTCATCTCTGTTCCCAAACGCAATGACTTCAGTTTTCTCTTTGTTTAACTGAAGAAAATTTTGGCACATCCAATTGCTCACTTCATCAATGCATTGGCAGAGGGTGTCAATGGGGCTGTAGTCATTAGGCAGTAAGGCTAGGTAGATCTGAGTGTCATCAGCATAGCTGTGGTAGGAGATTTGATTCTTTCTCATTATTTGGCTTAGAGGGAGCATGTAAAGGTTGAACAGGAGAGGTGCCAGAATCGAGCCTTGTGGGACTCCACATGTCATGGGTGTCCACCTCGACCTATGATCACCTATACTGACATAGTAACCTCTCCCTTCAAGGTAAGATCTGAACCATTTGAGGACTGTCCCAGACAGCCCAACCCAGTTTTCCAGCCTATCCAGAAGTATGCTGTGATCGACAGTGTCAAATGCAGCACTGAGATCGAGCAATACCAGCACTGTTATTTTACCTGAATCTGTATTTAGGCGTATATCATTGATTATCTTTATAAGAGCGCTCGCTGTACTGTGATGTGCTCTGAAACCAGATTGAAAATTGTCTAAACACCCCTTGAAGTTTAAGAACTTGTTAACCTGGTTAAAAACAACTTTTTCAATGATTTTGCCAATGAAAGGGAGATTTGAGATTGGCCTGTAATTGCTCAATAGGGTGTTATCCAGGTTGCTCTTCTTCAAGAGGGGTTTAACAACTGCAGTTTTAAGTGAGTTTGGAAAAATCCCTGAGAGAAGTGACTCATTTACCACTTTTAGGAGATCCATTTCTAAACAGGTAAACACCGTTTTGAAGAATGATGTGGGGAGCGTGTCAAGACTGCAGGTTGATGTTTTCATAACTTGCACAATTTCTTCTAAGATTTTACCGTTAATATATTACGATATATTATTTACGATATATATTTACGATAATATATATATTAAACCTGTCAAAATGTAAATATTTTTTTAGATATAAATTTCTAATTTAGATATAAACCCTTCAAATTTTAAATAGTGTCTCCCTATTCCAGTCAATCTATCTGTGAAATAGGCCTATTGGTCACCTAAAGAATAACAATGTGTGCCAGCAAAATAATCATTTGTACATTTTTCATTCACACAAACTTGCTAATTTCACCAAATCTAAATAGGTGATTTGTCTATTTATGGAAAGAGCTCCTCAGTCTGAATGAAACCCGTGTGACTGGCCTAACTGTTATATAATAATAATAATAATTCCTTACATTTATAAAGCACTTTTCTGGGCGCTCGAATCGCTTTACACATAGGTGGGGAATCTCCTCATCCACTACCAGAGCGCAGCATCCACCTGTATGACGCGACCGCAGCCATTTTGCTCCAGACCGCACACCAGCTGATTGGTGGAGAGGAGACAGAGATTCCAGTGTTAGGATTCCATGATGGACAGAGGCCAGTGGGCAAAATTGGCCAGGATGCCGGGGTTAAACTCTACACTTTTCGACCACAACAACCACAGAGAGTCGGTT